>NW_024533318.1:0-45587 GCF_016097555.1 Gigantopelta aegis
AGATTGTGCAATCTTAAAGCAGCTATATCAGATTTTTATGCAGGTTTTAAAAAAATATATTATTGTTGTTTCTCAAAAATAAAGTTCTGTGCCGATTTCATTGAAATTTAATAGTTGGTTAGGAGACGTGTGCGCGTGTATGTGGGTTGGGGAGGATCATTGCAATATTAAATAACTTGTAAATATGTATGTGAAATATACAGCTATTACAGCTTGGGAATCTGTCATTACCGCTTGCTGTTAATTTATTATTATTATTATTATTATTATTATTAATTATTATTATTATTATTATTGTTATTGTTGTTGTTATTATTATTATTATTATTATTATTATTATTATTATTATTATTATTATTATCACCCCAATCAGTGTTCCGTGAATAATACATCAACGGCTGAAGTAGGCTATTAACTCTCTTTTCTGTGCTAAAGTGCATATACAAATTCCAGCGGTTTTTTTCTCTCTCTCTCTCTCTCTCTCTCTCTCTCTCTCTCTCTCTCTCTCTCTCTCTCTCTCTCTCTCTCTCTCTCTCTCTCTCTCTCTCTCTCTCTCTGTGTGTGTATAAAAAGAGTACATACACTGTTGGTTACGGCTCTTAATTTGGAACAGGATTTGTATGTTCCCGATGAACTGTGTGGTGTTGATCAGTTCACATTTGGTTCCCCATAGCTTGTCTCTAAAGTGCATCTGTATTGGCCAATAGCGTGTTCTCTCGGTGGTATATGTAGGACACCCTTGTCGTATGTGCTCTGGATCTTGTGTTCCTGTGCCACAGGGACATTCCATGGATGGTGAATTTTTTTGGCGACAGATATGGGACAGTAGGCGACAATGGCCGGTTCTGAGTCAAAAGATGATTGTTTGTTGCCATATCTCCAGGACCAGAAGGCTTTTGTCCTCCCCCGTGGTGTTATGTTCGTGACACCATTCTTGTCGAAGCTTGTGTTGGATGAGTGGGTTTTTTTGCTTCTGGGTAGGAGATATGGTGCCGAAATTGCTGCTTTTTACTTCCAGCCTTGGACAGTCTGTCAGCCTTTTCATTTCCATGGCTATCACAGTGGGATGGTATCCACTGAAGTGCTACGGTTCTTGTCTGTGGGAGCTCAGAGAGTGCTCTCTGTAGTGTGCCACCTGTGTTGGTTTTTGCTGGTGACATGACAGTTTCCAGTACAGACCTGCAATCAGTTAGGAAGACGAGATGTATGTCGAGTCCTGCGAGGGTACTACAGAGGTTGACAGCTTCCAGTAGGGTGATCTGTTCAGCTCTGTAGTTGGTGGAGAATTTTCCAGTAGATAGGGATCTGAAAATACTTTCCCCGGTTGGGAGTTGTATAGATATTCTGCTGCCACCATTTTCATTGCCTTTTCAGCAGAGCCGTCCGTGTAGACAGGTGTCCACTTGGTTGTCTTGTATTCATTGTCAAGCATCTCTTGCCTTAGGGTCTTTTCTTGTTGGTGATACAGGTTTCTTTTCTCTCTATGCCTGGGATTGTAGTGGAGATACGGATGTCTGTCAGGTAGCTATTCATGTTGTCTGTGTTAGTCAGGTGTTCTGTTTCGGTTGGTATATTTGAGATGATGTCCTTGTGCTGACTGCTGAATGCCTTTAGTACATGGTTGAAGCGTGATGGACTGATCCAGTGTAGAGTGTCTTGAGAATGCAGCTGTTAGCTCCCCAGGTAGTGCCTGCCAGTTTCTTCATCAAAGACAGTCTTTGGATAGTCTTTCCCTCTGCCTTTTGGATGTGCTTACTCCAGGTCAGTCTTCGGTCCGGGTGATTCCCAGGTATTTGGGGGTGTCTTCCTGTGGCAATTCTCTTCTATCCATGTATAGATGGAAGGTTTCCCGCTTGTTGGACAATGAGAAGCAGGTGGAGACAGTCTATTTCCTGAGCGAGGTAGACTAATTGATCAGTGGTGTTTCTGTTTCTTCTAAAGCCAGTTTGGCTTCTGTCTAGTAGTTGGCTGGATTCTAGATGGTTTAACCATCTGTTGATCATTCTCTCTATTAGTTTTCCTAGTTTTAAGAGTATTATCCTTGCTTGTGGTCCTAGGTGGTGGATCATTTCGTTGGTGACTCCATCCCGTGCCTTTTTTTTTCATTTTGAACAGTCTAATAGCCTAGTGCAGCTCATATGATGTGAAGTCGTGTGTTATGCTTTCTTGTGTGTTTTTTCTTTTCTTTTTTGAGTTTTTCCTTTGTGGAGGTTCAGCAGTTCAATATGAATAAAAGAAAGGCAGCCAAGAATGATTTCAAGAAAGACTCATGAACAGTTCAACAATTCAGTGTTTGGAAAAAGTATGGAAAACTGGAGGAACAGAGTGTCAACAGTCAAAACAGAGCATAAAAACGTTTGGCTAAAAAAACTGTCATGCCTTTCTAATTTTTAACAAATACCTGATTGTTGTCCTACAGACCCATCTACGTGGGTTTCGCCATTTTCGCCATTTCCAAGATTTTATATATTATGTCTTTCACTATAATTTCACCAAAGAAAAATACGAATCTAATACTAGACTCCTGTGTTATGTCATCCAACTGGAACACATCTACCAAGACATGTTACAACTCTTATCTGTTTGGCACTTGAGACTATGATCCCAAGCATCCCATCTACAGCAGTGATAACAAGAAGGTTCTGGGGAAATGAAGGACGAGACGCATGGTCTTCTCAGCTTGGAATCAAATATGTATTATTTCTTCTTCAAAGATAACGAACAAATGATGGAAAAAGAAACTGTCAAATGGCTAACGAAAAACGTCATAAGAAAGAACACAAGGCACGACGACTACCAGCAACAGCTTCAAATTTCATCCTGACTCAGACCAGCTGTACCACATACAACTCAACAAGAATGGATTATCTCCATTCGATGATAAACAGTACCTTTTGGACGATGGATTGACCAATCTGCCCTATGGTCACTGAGCAATATCAGAAAACACTTTTCTGTAAGAAACATAAATGGAATGAACATATCAATATCAATTCATTTATTAATTAATTGTCAAGCTGGCAACATCATGGAGAAGACATGTTCTGTATGTCCACTGGTTTTATAAATCATCAAACATGCTGTATCTTAATCTCCTGCATCGGCTCCTATATCTCCTGCCCCGGCCCTTATAACTCATATTTCATCTATATAGCTCCTACACTGGCTCCTATACCTCTTGCCACGGCTCATATAGGTCATGCTTTGGCTCCTATAGCTGCTGGTCCGATTCATGGTTCTCGCTAGAGCTCCAGTCCCGGTCCATATAGCTTTTATGAATCCTGTTCTGGTTCCTACAGTTCATATATATATATATATATATATATATATATATATATATATATATATATATATATATATATATATATATATATATATATATATATATATATACTGAGTCAAATTAGAAACTTCACAATCTAAAATTTTAATAAAGTCAACGAGTGTTGAAATTAGGTATTTTCAGGAATAAATATTGTAATGGCAACGTCTACACTCCATTTGATGCCCATCACAGCCCACGTGACCCGATCCATAGCCCGTGCACAGCACCATTGAGGCAAAAGTGGTTTCGCACGTGTCACTAGTCACGTGATTACAATAACAAACTTGTTTTCATGGTTACTTGCTCACAGCAGTCTGTCACAACGAAAACACACATTAAAACGAGATTTGTTATGACCTGTTTCGATGCCATGCCTCACTAATGTGCAGCGTGGACGTGTCGTCGACATGTTGAACGCAGGAACGTCAGTAGCTGACATTGTAAAGCCGTTGAGTTGCAGTCGACGGGCAATTAATGATCTGCGGACACCAGTACAACAAACAGGCACCACGGCTGATAGCCACGGACAGGGTAGACCACGTGTGACGTCATAGGCAGATTACCGTCATATTGTGTTACGTCACCTTAGCAACCGTTTCCTGACAGCTACAGCAACCAGTAATGATATTTTTAGGCGTCAGAGGGAATGGAATAGAGTCGTGTTTAGCGATGAATCAAGATTCACACTGCGATTTGCCGATAACAGGCAGAGGGTTTGGAGACGACCTGGTGAACGTCATGTCCAGTGTTGTGTCAGTGAAGTTGACAGATTCTGAGGCGGAAGTGTAATGGTTTGGGGTGCATTCTGTGGAAATGGACTTTCTTGACATCTTGTCATCTGTGGCAACCTCAACGCTTCTGCATACCGCGTCCAGGTGCTGGCCCAGGAACGTGTGCCCTTCATGGCAGCTCATGGTCCAGGCCTGATCTTTCAGCATGACAACGCCAGACCCCGCACGGCCATGTTCACAAGGGATTACCTGAGGAACGCGGGCATCAATGTCATGGATAGGCACGTATGGGATGTGCTGAGAAGACTCCTGCACACTCTCAGGAACCCTCCACAGACTTTGCAGGAACTTGGTGCCTCATTAGTGGAGCAATGGCGTCGTATCCCTAATGCAGTATTTATACGCATCAGGCAGTCAATGAGAAGGCGTTGCCTTACAGTTGTCGGTACACATGTAGGGCATACGCGCTACTGAAACTGTGATTTCATCCGACGACCCTGCTTGTGAATTATCATTTTGACTGTTTGTGGTTTTGACGAATGCTGTGGGCGCATCGAAAAGACTTTTGACTCAACATTTATTCCTATTGTTTCTTTGGACGTCATAAAATAAAATATACCTTATTTAACACGTTCTTCTGTCATATTTGCTTTGCTAATTAGCCAAGATGAAACGGTATATAGGTATATACAAGTAAGCATGTTTGAACCTTAGAGGAACAAAAAGTTAAAATCCCATAAGGGAACAACTAACAAACACAGACCAAATAATATGCATGTGCAATTCAACACAAAACGTGTCCTAAATGGCCAGGGCATGAACGGTCAAGGGTATAAAATGATAGTGTGTACGAAACAAATCTGGTACAAAATGTCCCGTAACCGATCGGACAGCATAAATCCTCTCGAATAGTCAGTGTTTCCGTCAGAGGTTAAAAGGGGATAAAATTGTGTATGTATGTCGCTCTGTCTCTCTCTCTCTGTCTGTCTGTCTGTGTGCGTGTGTCTGTGTGTGTGTGTGTGTGTGTGTGTGTGTGTGTGTGTGTCTCTCTCTCTCTCTCTCTCTCTCTCTCTCTCTCTCTCTCTCTCTCTCTCTCTCTCTCTCTCTCTCGCACGTGTAACTTTAACTATAATGTTGTTTGCGGCTGTAATAGTAGCAATAGATGCAACAGTACTTATTAGGTCAATAATGCTTGGATTTTAGTTAAATCTGGTCTCTGTAAAATACATGTATCACATGTTGACACATATTGGTTGTTTCAGATTGAGATAGACTTAAGGGTTTCATAATTGCGTTTGACAACAGAAACAGGCCGTGTTACAAATGGACAGCATATTGCAGTCCACAAGAGGTGTTATTAACCATTAATACTGTTCTATGCTGATATACAATTACACACATAATGTTTTACTTCTTACAGTGAGGATAGTAATTTAGAGATGCCAGTAGTAGTAACTACAGCAGCAGCAGTAATTATTAATAGGACAATTAATTCTATTGGAGTTAATACAGGTATATATGCATGTATAATGACGTGTATGTTTTGTTTCAGATAAAGACCGACTTAAGGGATTCAAAATTTACGTTGACAACAGCAGCACGCCGTGTTACCAATTGCCAAATCAGACTGATCCATCAGAAGTGTTTGATGTAACATGTAACACACAGAGACAACTTGTGAAGTTTCAACTCCCAGGACCTACAATTCTGACTTTGTGTGAAGTACAGATATTTGGTACGTAATTACTGTAGCAGGTGGGTTTTGTGTTGAGTTATCACAAACTGCAGGTTCTGTTTGATACTTGCATTTATTCACAGCATGAATACGAACACGAACAAAATCCCTAAAATACATGATATAACAATAGTAAATACTATGTTTAACATTTTCACATATATATTACATGTTCAAATTATTCCTGATCATAAAAGGTATATATCATTATTTAAAACTACAACGTAATTAACGAAGAGTTAATACATTTGCATCAGACCAGAATCACATTCAATATACTATATATATATATATATATATATATATATATATATATATATATATATATATATATATATATATATATATATATATATAGCACATTCAATACATAAATACTAATTTAAGCCAAAGACAATATTTTATATACCACATTCACTATATAAATACTAATGCATAAACAGTACAAATACAAATTCAATACAAATACATCTCTCAAGTATATGGGACAAGGGCCCCTACTTGATATCAGCCCACAATATAGGTGTCACATATACTTTGCACTCCTTGGAATGAATGAATGAATGAATGTTTAACAACACCCCGGCACGAAAAATACATCGGCTATTAGATGTCAAATTATGGTAATTCAAAACAAATTTGTTGAGCAACATGAATATAAAAATTCAAGAGTCAAATAAAAACACCGTGTAAAGAACTGTGCCAAAAATACAGCCAAAATATATCTTTTCGAGTTGCTGTTAAATGCTTACACTCCACCAAAATGTGTCGCACAGTCAGATGCGAGGACGATACAAGACTATTTCATCCTTCCTACACTCCCTTGGATTTTCACTCCCCAGTGCATATTATAATGTAATATACATTCTCCCAGTCTATAGTATATGTATAATATGCACTCCTTCTGAATAGTATGCACTCCCCCAGTTTATATTACACGTAGATTATAATAATGTGTTTAGCATTCACATAATGATATTTGTTAGCGTTCTTTGCTGTTTGTATTGCCAGTGCACTTTGTAAAAGTTGATATAAATATCAGTGGCCAATCTAAATGGCTATGTGAATCAGGGGCGGACCCCTGGAGGCCAAAATGTTTATGGATCAGTCCTTGCAAATTTGTAGAATAAAAATAATAACTCATCATAATTATGTCATGATCGGATGGATCCCAGAATCTTTTCACCCATCCCTAGCTTCCAATTAATATGACAGATATATGTGGAGATAGCATTACAAAGCTTGTTCTTGAACATGGTCATATTTTAGAACCAAATATTCATTACTTTAGACCTACCCTACCCCAGTGCCAACTTATGCCCAGCATCATTCCTGCATTCTTTGTTCATATTAGGGATCCAATATTGACAACCATTGTTTGTTTAAAAACATTTATCTTTTTTTTTATGTAAAGAAAGTTGTAGACGATCTGAAAGACAAAGGAAGAAAAACGAATTTTAGACGACCTTACAAACGATTTTTCGTTGAATATAGAAAATTATTATACTTAACAAAACGGAAAAATATATGAATATCACTGTATAAAACAATAATGTACACATGCCATAGATCTATACTATAGTTGTAAGTAACGATACTAATCATGTATACAATTTACATTTTGTAAGGTTTCATTCATGATTATCTAGATGCACAAGGGGCGGAACATAGACCAGTGGTAAAGCGCTCGTCTGATGCGCGGTCAGTCTAGGATCGATCCTCGCTGGTGGGTCCAATCGGCTATTGTTCGTTCTAGTCAGTGCACCGCGACTTTTATTGTAGCGGGTTTACTAAATCTAAGATTCTATATCAAAAGTTCCAAATGTTTGACATCCTATATTCGATCATTAATACAACAGTATGCGCTAGTTGTGTCGTTAAAACAATTGTTTTAATTGCACAAGCCTAAGAGCAGTGGGTAAATGTCATAACATTTAAGTGCGTGATAACAAATAGATCCTTATTATACACATAACCTGCAACTCACATTAATTATTACACATCTATTAATTTTATACTACATGTTCATTATTATACATATAATCTAAACTACCCGTCCATTATGATACACATGATTTAAACTCCACATTCATTGTTATGCATATAACCTGCCCCAAACATTCATTATTATACATATAATCTACGCTCCCCGTTCTATATGTACACACAACACACTCCGTTTTATATCTGTTGTAATGAATGTGCAGTGTAGATCATACATATTGTCATAATTGTGGAATACAGAATTACATATTTTAACAATGAATAGTAATGAATGTGGAGTGTATATTATATGTATAAAAATAATTCTGGAAGTACTACTAAAGCAATGTATGTCCCCTACGGGGCCCAACATTTTTTTTGTATCTCTTAAATTCAAGGGACATAAAATGCGTAAATCGCCATGAAAGTTAAACTTGATTTGTAAAAGTACATGACAAAGCTATATATAAAATTTCATCTCAGTATCTGTGGACATTGAAGAAAAATGCCGAAGAACACATGTTCATATCTCCTGAGTTCAAGGGCTATAACTCTGTAAAACCAAATGAGTAAATTGCCATAAACTTGAGCATTAATAGTGCATGTACATTGTAAACCTATACACAACATTGCATCTCAGTATATTGAGGCATTGCAAATACAAAGATTGGAAAACTAATTTTTGTTTCGCAAACATTCAAGCGCTATGTCTCTGTCAACAATAGACCGGCCTCGGTGGCGTCGTGGCAGGCCATCGGTCTACAGGCTGGTAGGTACTGGGTTCGGATCCCAGTCGAGGCATGGGATTTTTAATCCAGATACCGACTCCAAACCCTGAGTGAGTGCTCCGCAAGGCTCAATGGGTAGGTGTAAACCACTTGCACCGACCAGTGATCCATAACTGGTTCAACAAAGGCCATGGTTTGTGCTATCCTGCCTGTGGGAAGCGCAAATAAAAGATCCCTTGCTGCCTGTCGTAAAGAAGAGTAGCCTATGTGGCGACAGCGGGTTTCCTCTAAAAACAGTGTCAGAATGACCATATGTTTGACGTCCAATAGCCGATGATAAGATTAAAAATCAATGTGCTCTAGTGGCGTCGTTAAATAAAACAAACTTTACTTTTTTTACTGTCAACAATAGATAAATCGTCATGAAAGTCAAAATTGGTTTGTAAAGCTATACACAACATTTCAGCCGAATATGTTAAGGAAATTTCTTTTTTAAATGCGAAAAACACATCTCCTAAGTCCAAGAGCTACAAATCTGTAAAACCAAATGAGAAAATTGCCATAAGAGTCAAACCTGATCATTAATAGTACATTATAAAGCTACACACAACACTTCAGCACAACATAATGAGGCATTGCAAAAACAAAGATTGGAAAACTTATTTTTCTTTCGCCAAAATTCAAGGGCTATATCTCAGCTGAATATGTTGAGAAATAATAGTTAAAAAAAACATCCGAAAAACACATTTTCGCATCTCCTAAGTACAAGTATAATAACTCTGTCAAAAGTAGGTAAATCGTTATAAAGGTCAAACATGATCTGTAATAGTATATAATAAAGCTATATATAAAATTTCAACTCAATATCTTGAGGCATTGCAAAAACAAAGTCCGGAAAACAAATTTCTATATCTCCTAAATTTAAGGTCCATATCTCTGTCAAAAATAGGTAAATCGTCAACAAAGTCAAACTTGGTCTGTAATGGTACACTCTAAAGCTATACGCAACATTTCAGATCAGTATGTTGAGTCATTTGGGGGAAAAGTCTGGAAAACAAATTTCCTTATCCCCTATGTTCAAGGACCATAATTCGGTCAAAATGTGTAAATCGTCAAGAAAGTCAAAAATGATCTATAATAGTGTATGATAAAATTATATACCAAATTTCAGCTCAATATCTCGAGGCATTGTGGCGAAAAAAACATCCCGAAAACTTTATGTATGACAGACGGACAAATGGACAGACAAACAGACGGACAGACAGAAATACCGATATGAAGCCTATAATTAACCCTGGTTGGACCAATAGTGGACTAATAATGAATGTGGATTGTATTCACGGAATAGCACTTAAATTATTATCAAGCCAAAGTTAGTTTAAGAGACAATGAATGTATTCAGTACTTAAACATAGTAGTGGACAATGCACATTATATGTATAATAATAACTAGGGCAATGCAAATAATTCAAGGGGAGTGCGTATTATACGTATAATAATAAGTGGGGGAGTGCAAATTATACGTATAATAATGACCGGGAAGTGCATATTCTTGGGGAGTGCAAATTAAATGCTACACCGGTAACGTTCGTGTGCCTAAAAAACAAACAAATAATCTACCATAAACACATGATCAGAACACTATACACAAACTATACAATAAGCTTAATATATAGAATGTTTTCATAATAAAATATGTTAAAATACAAACACGCTAACCACTAAGCTAACCAAAGTATAAATTCACATATCCATCAACACATACACATATTCTACTTTATTTAAATATATTATATTAATCACATATACGGCAAGTATATTTACTAGAAAACATTGAATTAATAATTACACATATTTAATGTAAGTAGATTATTACCTAAATAAATATCCTACTACATAACATATTTGGATTTATATATTAAAACCATTAATTATATTTAATACTATAAACTACATGCTAACAGTCATAAATTATCTGGTTACTACCCTTATCTTGAACTTCCAAATCCTGGAAACAGTGAACACTTTAAAACTACATAAAGTGGTATGTTTGGTCTCTCTCAAAAGTCTGAGTTGAAATGCCCAGAATGTAAAGGTTGTACGGATTTTACGCACCAACGCTACAGAAGTACACAACATAACTTTATTACGTTCAGGCCATTACACAACGGCGGGGGCGTGCCGTAGGTCAGTGATACATCGCCTGCCCGATGCGCGATCGATTTAGGATCGATTCCCATCGGTGAGCCCATTGGGCTATTTCTCGTTCCAGCCAGTGCTCCACAACCAAAGGCCGTGGTATGTACTATCATGTCTGTGGGATGTTGCATATAAAAGATCATTGCTTATAATCGAAAAGAGTAGTCCATGAAGTGGCAACAGCGGTTTTTTTCTCTCAATATTTGTGTGGTCCTTAACCATATATCCGACGCAATATAACCGTAAATAGAATGTATTGTGTGCGTCATTAAATAAAATATTTCCTTCCGTACACAACAGCATATGAGGAACATGACACATAAACTATAGTGACAAGATATGGTTTACAGGAGACAATAGTATAATATTATTAAAACACATGCAATACTGTAATAGTGATAATATAAGACAACGAGAAAGGGTATTAGTTGACAGAGAACATGCATGTGTTCAGGTAAGTATGGCAACACTTGGTAGCTTAGTATAACCAAGTGAACTGCTGACACTGAGTTCTGACATAAAACAACTAAAATACATATGATAAATACATGACATACACATAATGAAATGACCCTGTTACATATAAGTAATTAAGCACCTTCCTATAAACCCGGCTGGCTATGGGCCTGTATTATGGATCATGTTAAATAAATGTCTGCGAACAGCTTATCAGAACATGTTCAAGAAGTTATAATTCGGGGTGACAGAAATACAAATGATTTTAAGTCACACGATAAAATTCTGCAGACTCATAATTTAACAAAATCACGACCACAGGACGAGTCAATTAAAGCAGTCAGATAAGCGTGTCCAGCGTTTCACTGAAATATTTACAGGTAATATGTATAGTATTTGTAGCTAGATTATTTATTTGTGCATTGATTGATAGAGAGGGCCCCCAAAATATCGATTCTTTTTTGGAATAATGAATTGACCCTAAATATAATGATTTAATTTAAAGCTAGTTTTCAGTAGTTAAGGTCTTGGATTAAAGGTCCGTATATAGTGAGTTCGTTTTTGTAGAATTTTTTTTTTTAATTAAATAATTAATTTATAGCTTTGGGTGTTTTTTTTTTTTTTTAGAAAGTTAAAGTTTTGTTTAACGACAGTACTATAGCACATTTACTATTGGAGAGGAAACCCAGGACTTCCGGTTTGGGTTTCGTCAAAGGTGGACGTGTTTCACTGTGACTCCCATTAGGAAAGTTTTTGGGGTTGGTTTTTTTTGTGGGGGTTTTTGGTGGCAAAGCTTCCGAAGTCAAGGTGTTCTGGTATGTGAGTGAAAATGAGCGAAGGAGGTGATATGGAGAGAGAGGAGTTGCAGAACGTGATTTATAAAAAGGAATTTACGGTTGCGGATGTTCGACACAATAAAACGATGGCGGCCGGTGATGTAATACATGCTAGTGCGCCGAAGGGCCTGCTAGATATGAAGTTACTGTTAATGACATTGAGCAGGCAAGGGTGATTTCCGGAAATGATTCGTTGGAATTACATGGCTTCAGCATTAAAGCAAGAATCTTATATTGTTACATTAAGAGTGTTGTGGTGCCATTCTTACATTTCCCAGCGTACATTACTCATGAGGAAATTGAAGAACGTTTGAAATCTATGAAGATACTCATTACTCCTATTTATAGACGTTTCTACAAGGGAACAAATATCGCGAATGGAACAAGGTATGTACGAGTTTTCCGTTAAATTTAAGAAAGATGAAGGTGTGGAATCTGTCGCGTTCTACATGACAACCAACTTATGGTGTGTTATAACTGTATGTGAGACAGTCATGTCATTCGGAATTGCCCTAATATTGTTTGCCATTTTTGTGAGGGACATTATGTTAAAAACTGTGATAAATCATTTCTGTGTGATAGATGTGGGAATAATGAGGATGAGTGTGTATGTAGTGTACGTGACGATGGTGATAGTGATGATATGACTGTCAAGTCGCAGGGAGCCAGGTTACAGACAACGGCCAGCAGGAACGTAATGTCGAGGAGAAAAGTTCGCACAACGCGGTTACACCAGTGTTGAACACGGACAAGCGACGGAAAAGGTCAAGTGTGTTGATCGACTGGCAAAGTTGATTGTAAGGGAGGAAAATCATCTGAGAATAGTGTTCGGAAGGACGCAGACACAATGAAACATGCAACTGATAATACAGCCATTGACTTTGCGATTGACAACATGCAACAGAGGAATACTTTCCGTCGGACACGCTTGATTAAACGCGCGATTTGGATATATATATATATATATGTTATTACCTGAGTGGTTTTTGGTATCATCAATTTCATATATGCGACTTATTCATTATGTTTATATTTAATATAAGATATTGACGATAACGAAACTCACGAAGGCAATAATCTCTTTATCATACACAGAAATCTCAAGATTAATACAACGTGTTTTTGTAAACTGTATTTTAATTCTAGTCCATCATTACTAGATATTTTTCTGAACGCTGGACAGCCTTCAGTGTCAAATTGCTATTGAAATGTTTTTATTTGATGACTATGAATGCATACGTTAATTATGGAGTGTCAACCCTAGTACGTTTACTTAAATGTCAATAAACCTAGTGCCGAGACTGCACTGAATATGTAAGATATTATTTATGTATATTATTCAAAATAAGTAGGGGATATTCCATTTCAAATATCAATAATTATACAACGAAATGAGATAAAAAAAAACCCCACAAAATAAGTGCACGATGTGCGCTAATGTTCCCACTCAAAGAGCATAAAAAAAACACACCAATTGTTTTGATCGCAAAGCACGTGACGTGATGTTGCACGTGCAAATGGTGCGATTTATGGTTCTGGTTGATGGCAATCACCGTTAGGTTTCTCAAGTGACTTCCTTCCATGAACAGGTTGGTGATGCGAGAATGTGTTTTGCCATACACATCAGGTCGTCCAGCACAATGTGATTTCTGATCCAAATAATGATTATTTTCCAAATTCTCAGGTATGCTTCGAACAAATTCCATTTCTTCGGTTTCTCCAATAGTGCCGTAATGCCATCGTTTGTAGAGCCAGATGATCCGTTGAGGCAGTGGGAAGATTTGACCATTTCTTAACAGTTAGTGTATTAAAACTTTCTTTCCACATGAAGAGCCGGAGTCGGAGCTGGAGCCAAAGCCAGAGCCAGAGCAGCAGTCAGACCCGCAGTGAGTCGGAGCAGCAGTCTGAGCCGGAGCTAAAGCCACAGCCACAGCCACAGCCGGAGCTAGTAGTAGTGGTGGCTGCTGTGGTAGTGGTAGTGGTGGTGGAGGCAGAACTTTAGTATGTTTTTATTTTAAAAAATGTCTCAACATGGCAGCTCTCCAGGAAAATGTGAAGCCACATTCAGAGCATGTGACCTACATGATGACTCAACGTGTCTCATTTTATAGTTTGTTTAGAAATGTTTCTGCACCCTTTCTGCTTTCTAACCGTACCACTTTATTGTATATTGTTGTTGTTTCCGTTTCAGATCGGTATTGGCTTGCTCTGCCACCCGTTGCATTCATGACAACACTGTTACTCTTTTTCCTTCTTCCGTGTGACATCGCAGAGTTATAAATATCGATCCACTTTACATGATCTGACGTTTCTCGCGTCGCTGCATTGCAAAATGAAGTTTAAACTGAAACTGGTTCATTTATCTGCGTCGGGGACGTACAGCGTGTTGCTTCTCCAAAGGTTTTATCTCCAATGGCGATATTGTCCATTACCCTTTTAATTATATGCCTTCTCGCGCATGCACATAAATGTGTTGTTCCTAAAAGGGGTGTCAGTTTGAATTTGTGCATGCCTATATGGTATGACCGGTTTGTGTCCCCACTCCCAAACATAAATCTGGACTCGTAGCTTATTGTCGTGTCGACTATCATTTATGTAAGCGATCTCCCAAGAAACATCTGAGTATGTCAGTCTGTAATATTCCATCACTGGGTCGTTCATCTTCTTTCATCGGTAGACGCGAAGTCCACAACAGTAACAAGCGATGGCATCGTAGTATCATGTGTAGTAGAAACCGGCCTTGGCAACTTATTTTGGTGTTTGAAGTAATTGTATAGGCCATCGAGCATACGGGTATAGAAATGCCCCATATCGGAACGACGACAGAACAAGTAACGTCTTGAATACCATTCCTCTTCGTTATCATACGCTGTTTTGTATTGACGGTTAGCATATGTTTTATCTGCAGGCTCATCAACAAGTTTGCCGTCTTCGTTTTTATACACAGTGTCATAAGCAGCATCCGTTTGATCCAAGAAAGTTGAGTTCCCTTCTCGTTTGGTAGTCACTTTCTTGCATTTGATCGTGTATTTCAGGACACTAGCAGACCAAGACGTCTTCACTGCTGCTGCTGCTACTCAAATATCTCGATGCCATCTTCTTCTTTCCAGGTAGAGTGCAATAAGACACACAAATGTCAGATACGTAAAAAACCCAAAAACATGTCTGCTCTCTTCGAGTTTTCAAGCACAAATGAGTCGTGGGAACGTAACACATCCGTTATATACCATTCAGGTCAGTCCGACGATGCCGGGATCAATAGTCACCCCAGGTCAGTACAGTGAAGCCAATATCAATAGTCACTCAACTGATTACATCCATTCAGATTACAGAACGAACACTATATATAGCCCATCTGGTTTTGGTGGTCTTTTTGCATGGAGCACAACCGAGTTCAGTTCATGCATAAAGTCACTTAAAATTACAAAGCAGTGCTTTAGTTTCTTCTACTGAGGTAGAGAGAGGAAGATCCCTTTCTTCGAAGGCTTGAGTCAGCACCACGCAAGTCCACACAGCAATGTTCTTATCCACACTCTCATGCAGACTGGCTCCAAGAAGACTGTTTATACCTATTATCATTTCGTCTATTTGCCTCCTGCGCTTAGACAGTTCCATCCAATGCTTTAGACCAAGGCTGATCCCACACTTGGTATCGTAGATCTTACCCATTTTATTTTCAAAATAATAAGACACAAGCTATAACAATGTGAATATCACCCACTTTTGAAGCAAACTGAACGTAGGTCTATTGCATTGAATTTCCGGCAAGCCAATGACGATACTAACAGAATATCTCCCTTTTTATACATGGAGGACAGTCTAAGTAGGCCAAGGCCATAGTCGGTCATTGACCTCGTCAACGTCACTTGGACCAAACACCAACTCGATCTAACCCCAAGGTCAGACAATCTTGCATTGAGGTCAGACTGTCTACATCGATATCCGCACCAATATCGAGGTCACGGAAAGTAGGCCACGATTCTATATAGACCCTTATACTACTTTTAAATATATTTCCTTTAATTATGTTTTGTTTCACGTGTGTGTGTGTGTGTGTGTGTGTGTGTGTGTGTGTGTGTGTGTGTGTGTGTGTGTGTGTGTGCGTGTGCGCGCGCGCCCCGGGTGATATATTAAGACGTTTTGGAAGTTCTATTTCGAATATATAAGTTGACTACTCGCCTATGTAAACAGTACTGAATTTATAAAACGTCAATAACTTTTAATGGCTTTGAAAAGTTATTGTGTATTTTGTTCTATTTTTATTATATTATCATCATCATAATCATGTTGTTGTTGAGGGTTTTTTTATTATTATTATTGAAACAGTGTGTACAGCTTTCTCATCTGGCGAAAACTGCGAGAAGAGGACGCCGTGTAACTGCAAAAATAAGACTGAAGAGTGTGATAAGAACACAGGAAAGTGTACATCTGGGTGTTCAGATGGGTGGACTGGAGACGCGTGTGACAGTAAGTGACAATATAGGTCGCTTGTTATCATTAAGGTTGAATACCCTGTAAAGGAATTATAATATTGAAATAATTTATTATTTTAAAAACGTATGTTAGTTTCCTGTAACTCTACGCCGATGTGCGTGGCTATATCTATTTGCGTAATATCATATATATATATATATATATATATATATATATATATATATATATATATATATATATATATATATATATATATATATATATATATATATATCTTAAATTTGTAAATCGGAACTCAGAGTGTAACCAGATACACTACCTAGGAGAGGTGAAATATTAGACAATATATTCATAAGCGTACAAGAGGTGGGTGGAGGATGGTGCGGCAACGACACACACACACACACACACACACACACACACCATAGTACTGGAAACACATCCTTAAATTCGAGCAAAATGTGCTAACCTGGGACCTTTTCACCATGTATTTCCTCCATTCTACCCACAAAATTACTAATCCATGTAAACATGCGTGCTAATTCGTGTGTAATCCTATATAGCTGTTAGCAGTAATACTGATATGAATAAATGTAATCGAGATTTGGTACGTTTTGTTAAATTTGTGCAAAAAAACAGCTTTCCCCTCTTGCTTTACAAACATTGGAGCCCGTTCCCCTATGAATGTCTTCCATACTTCCATTTAACACAATGACAATGAGGTACCATCATATTTCATTTAAAACATTTATTATTTACATAGTACTTCTGACTGATAACATGCAAGGTATTGGGCATTTTCATTAAATTTGTGCGGAAATGAGCCTCACCCCCCCCCCCCCACCCCTCCCTTTACAAACATTGGAGCCCTTACCCCTATGAATGTCTTTCATTTAGCACAATGACAATGAGGTATGACAAAACAAAAGTTTATCTTTCCTGAAAAAAATACCATCGTATTTCATTTAAAACATTTGCATAGTACTTCTGACTTATAACATACAAGGTATTGCCGCACTTGCAGTTAATTAAGAGTACGTTTTCATTTAACATACCTGAACATGTTTTCAATCCGGAATCACTGAATGATGTAATAACCATATGTTGTAAACATATACATTTGTATCTTTATATCTACGAATTTAACATGTTTATGTTTGACGTATTTTGTCTAGAACATTATCACTTAGTCCACGGTTGTAGGTGAAGTCATGCATAACAGAATGAGCACACAGACACGTTCGAACTCACGTTCATACCCATGTAGGCTTACTCACACAACACACCCACACAGAGAAACACATATGCTCATCTTTTGCAAATAACTGTAATCACCACTGTTTTGACGGTGGTTCATGAGTGTGTGTTATCACACCTATACTTATTGAAATAAGCTCGGTCCTGTGCTAGTTTTCAATTTGTAAACTAGTCTGGGAGTGGCAGTCTTCTTTTTTTTGGCGGTCAAATGCATATAATATTGTCCAGCAAAGGATTTCCTCGGGAGTGGCTGTCCTCTTATAGACAGAGCACTAGATAGATATTCATTGCATGAATGAATGAATGAATGAATTGATGGATGGATGGACGGCTGAATCGATGGATGGATAAACGGAAGGATAGATGGATGGCTGACTGCTTAACAACACCCCGGCACAAAAAAAAAGCCAACAAAAAACAAAACATATCGGCAATGGCATGTCAAACAAGGGTATATGATGATCAAGGCCAATGTAAAACACTCAAAGTATCAATAAATGGAAATACATCATGAGAAAACTGGTATTACTATGTAATAGACCACTTCGGAGTGCCAATTATGTCTGGTTTAGTGCAGTGCACTCTGGGAGAGGTCACGGGTGAATGTTTCCTACTTTAGAATAGAATAGAATAGAATAGAATAGATGTTTAACGACACGCCAGCACAAAAATATGCATCGGCTATTGGGTGTCAAGTTATGGTAAAGGCAAAATGTAAGTGATTGGTAACATCAATATAAAAATGCAACAGTTAAATAAAAATACAGTGTAAAGAACTGTCCAAAAATACAAATATCACAGATAGTTAAAATTAATACTTATAATAAAAGTGAATTGTGATTAATATTCTGGATGGAATCTCGTGGTCCAAATATTTATTTTCTAGTTTCTTTGAGATGAGTACACTCCACAAAAATGTGGCGTATAGTCAGCGTAGACTGAACTACTCCTTTAGAAGGATGACTCTTTTGAGCATTCGACCAACAATGAGCCATTCCTTAATTTCTTAATACTTTTGAGCTCACCAGCCAAGCCTTCGAGCCCTTTCTGAATGTCAACCGGCTACGATTTCGTCAAGGCCCCATCATCATAAGACCTAATGACAAGAAACCTTGGCAAACTTTTTGGAGACATCACTCTGGATTTCTTTGTGGTCAATGTCATAGACTCTTCATCCGATGATACATGGCTTACGTTTAAAATAGCGCGGGATTCAAAACCAGCCCTACGTTTCTTAACGGTATTGTAATATGCAAACATTTCCCAAAATGGCTGACCAAAAAAAAAAAAAAAAAAAAATGCTTGACTTTGTATTATTCTCAAATAGTCCTCGGACAGTACAAGTAAAGTCTTGAAAGGATTAGTACTTTTCAAAAAACCCAAAACATCTTTATATAATTTAATGCACGAAACAAAACAAGTTTAATTCATAGTTTGTTTTCATTCAACGGTTACCACGTTAACAAAACAGTGGAAATGTTATGAACGAAGCATTTAGAAATAGTTCTGCTTGCCGATATAATGCCATGTATTTCTTTTAATTCCAATAATGATATACACATTTGCATCTTTTAAAAACATAACTACTTAGTTCCACAGTGGGTATGCTAAGAATGTTTTACATGTCTGTGTGAAAAGACAAATGAGAAAAGTTTGGCAGCTATTTTTGTTTCTTAACGCTAACGACAAAACGTTTCGTGAATGTCCGCGTTACAAAACGTAGGGGTGATGTCAAAAAAGTTATACCAATGACATACTCAGCATTTAGGCTCTTAACATTAAGGTTGAATGGATAAGCCATCAAGTGTATCTTCAGCTCGGTTGTGTAAAAATAGATATCACATCTTCCTCACTTGATGATGGTTGGTACCACAGTAAAGTACAAGTCTAGTATACAAAGCCTCCAGTTACCATGACATTAAACCTACTCAAATTAATTTGAGCAATATTTCTGTAGCATACAGTTCCATGCTTGAAATGTTAATCAGTATTCACATTCAGACTGTTTACTGAGTCAGTAGAAATGTTGTTAGCGTCTGTTCTGGTGTACATAATGAAAGTAATCTTACAGATGAACTTGGAACCATATATCATGGTCATTTTCAGTAACTGTTCTCCTCTGAAGGCAAAGTTTATGTTAGCGATTTATGGCTGTATACTTTGCATACTAAAAATATCGTCTTTTGGAATCAATCGTGTGCAGAGATAATTAAATTGAATAAGCTAATAACAGAGTCATAATCGCTATATAGCTTATATTTAAATTTTACTTTATTTTGGTGTATTAATGGCGAGTAGATTAATGTAGATTAACTTTATTATCCCACTTCCCCCTTTCCTTTTACTCCTTTGAATTCCATCTCATTTCTTCCCTATCTGGTAACTCCTCATATCTTTCAAATTCTTTCGCTATCTACCTCCACATCCCAGTCCTGGTCTTTCCAACCGCGACAGGTGCTTGACTCTTGTGGCTATCCGTGTCACATACCTTTCATTCCCCATCAGCTTTTAGCTGGGGGCTTAGTCTGTCACTTCGGAGAGTGTTCAGTAGTTACTCCTGGCATTGTTAAGAGGCACTTGTAACTACCTACTATGCTCCTCTACTACCGGCGGTCATTAGTTAGTGTCGTGGGTCAGACCAGCTTTACTAGCGGTAGAGGACGAGGATGTCAGGTGGGTGCAGGGAAGTGCACAGAGACTGCATCCGTGGAGGAAGCTGAGACAGGTAGGCGATGGTGTGGACAGTTTAGAAGAGAGAGTTGGAGGAAACTGGCAGAAAGGGTCAAAACAGATTGAAATCGTGGAAGAAATTTTAAAGGTTTTTTTTATATTAAGATAATGAGAATGGTAGGCAGAGGATGATAGATGAGAAAGATGAATGAATGTGTGAGCCAACTTTGACGGGATTTAAACCAGTCGTCAGCTTGATTAATAAAAAAAGACTTTCGGTTTAGGGTGAAGTACCTTTTAAGAGGTAGATAATGCAGAATATGAAAACGAGTCTGATTGCCCCAACTGATCCAGAGCATGAGTCATCCTGGACGTATTTGACTCTTGATGTGTTAAATATTTACTGGGTACCAGTTTCATTACTTTTTCTTTGTATTGCACTGTAACCTCTCTAGATGGATTTATTGACTCTAAAAAAACATTGAAAACAATGTATTAGAATAGAAAATCCGACTGAAACTTGAAAACATACGCGTGTTTTAGTCTTTCGGGTTACGCCGGCCGCCATCTTGAAAAACTCAAAACGCTCAAAGATGCCAGCTGGACATCATTCAGATTCAGATTTTACACTACTTCCCTCCCCACCAAAATCAACAATAACCTGCTTTGGGGTTATTTTTGCAAGGTAACAGGTATCTGTTGAAGAAAATTAAAAAAAAATATAATGAAACTCTTGTTTCCCCGATTTTAAACAAAGACATAGAACCACTGTTTCCCATTGTTTATTAAACTCGTCATATTCATATGTTTTTAAATAAATCTATTTTTCGATTTGAAAGTTTTTTTTTTTAGGATTTGTTCGATAGCTTGTATATGCAAATCTTTGTGGAATATTTTCGAATTATAAATATAATACTTTATATTGAAAGTTAACCATTTCACTTCATATTTTAGTTCGCCATCGTCCACAATCCCAAACATAATTATATTTTTGCTGAGTTGAGTGCTAACTCATGTTTGTTGAAATATCGACATTTCAACAGTTTCTCATAAATTTCTCACTTTACTGCAATCATAAAAAGGTTCTCTCCGGTTCATTATTACAAAAAAAATACATTTGTTTGAATCTACAAAATCAATCATATGAAGAAATTTATTAATGTCAAGAATTATATGTAGCAATCGGTATTGAAGCCATATTAAAGTTGTATCTTTCAGACATTTAAATGGCAAAATATAGTATTTTCCACAAGTATAGCAACCGTAGTTCAAACCCTTATTTGCATACTGTATCTGTGTTTTTGGAATTATGTTTTTACAGTTCAATATGTTATACATATCTTTACATCCTGTATTGTTATTTGACACAGTTTTCATTTTGAAAAGTACAGTTGGACTTTGAATAGAAACAAATGTATTCTTAATAATGGATAACGAATGCACAAATGATTTTACGGCATTCACTAATTATGCATAAATTGTTTTATATTATATTTATTTGTAAAAATCTCAAATGCCAGAATATTTCCTTCTGTATCGAGTAAATCTAATATAAAAATTATTCCTTTTTATATAATGACCATACAAAAACGGTTTATTGTCTGTTGTGAATTTTAGTATTATATGACATATTCAGTCATTGAATACAGATTGACCCATTTGTTGTTATTTAGGAAAAGTATTTTTATTCCTGACGATTTTAAAGATGTCATTACATATTGTATATCTCGCATTTTTATACCCCCATAATTATAATCTTGAGTTAATAATTCTCTATTAATTATGGGGGGATTCTGTTGCCAGATGAACTGGAATATATATTTTTTTTATTTTGAATAATTGTTCTTGGTGGATTTGGTAATGCAATTAGTAAATGTCATATTTTAGGTATTGTTAATTGTTTTGTTTTATAATTGTAACTATTCCTAAGACAGTCAACGTCCTTGGTGACCAAAGTTTCATGACGTTTTGGATTTGTTTTATCTTAGAATCAAAATTACATGTTACTTTTTCTTCTGAATGTATTGTACAATTAATTGCACACCATTCTAATTTCTAACGTGTATGATGGTAGACGTTTTTACTTTGTTTTTGCTACATATTCAAATGGATTTTGACTTAGTGTAATTTATTTCAAGACCACAGATTTCCGAATAATAATCAAGTAATGGCATGCTACTGTACAGAGACTCCAGAGACCCATTAAGAGTAAAAGTAGTATCATTAGCATGTTAAGATATTAGATATGCTTCACCATCAGTAGTGATACCTTTAATATTTGTGTTATTTTAAACTATAATTGACAAGATTTCAACACAAATTATAAATATATATGGCGACAGGGGATCCCCTTGTCTACACCCTCTGTCTAACTTACATGTTTCTGATAAGTAACTATTTTGCAAAACACTAGACATCAATTGTTGTAAAAGGTTTTAAATACATCGCTTTAATGACGTTTATAAATTAAATATTTTTAAAGTTTTTTTAATAAAAGACCACGACACTGAGTCAATAGCTTTCTCAAAAGCCACTAGTACCAAGAGATCTGGTATGTTGTGTGTTTTTGGTGTATTGCATTATGGCACATATTAAGTATATATTTTCTCCAATATATCTTCCTTTTATAAAACCTGTTTGATCTTTGTCTATTATATTATCTAAGTGAGTTTTAATTTTATTTGCCATACATCCAGCAGCCAGTTGTTAAGAAATTGCCTGGGTTTATTTTGCTTGGGAATACAAGTGATTATGCCTAGTATTTAAACTGGAGACATTTCTTTAGTACTATAGGTATAATTTATTGACCTGACTTTAAAATGCCCTAAATTTGCACACAAAAATTAAAAAAATTCTGCAGTGAATCCATCTGAGCCAGAACGTTTATCGTGTTCCTAACTTCTAAATATGTTATTTCTCGTTCTAGAGTGTGTAAAATTCTGCAGTGAATCCATCTGAGCCAGAACGTTTATCGTGTTCCTAACTTCTAAATATGTTATTTCTCGTTCTAGAGTGTGTGCTTCTTCACCTGTAAGCTTATTAAAATTATAATTGGATAATTCCTCCACTATGTTAGTATTTGGTTGTTTACATGGTGCAGAATATACGTTTTGGTACAAGCATTTAGTTTCTGTAAGAATATCATTTTGATCTGTTATTACTGTACCGTTATTTAATTCTATCTTTGTTATTAATTTGCTATAGTAATTTCTAGAATCCATGTTACAGAAATATTTAGCTGGCTGTTCACCTTTCTCGATCCATTTTGCCCTGGCTCGAATGCAATGCCCTTTGAGTTTTGTCTTCTCAAATCTAATAATTCTTGCTTTTATTTCTTCTTCTAATACTTTAAAGTGTCTGTTTTCATTATCTTCTAGTTCTTTAATATTTTCACATAGCTTAGTTACTAACTCATTTGTTATACACTGAACAGGATATTGTGTTTCCTAAAGAGTTACCCAAATCTGGTTAAACATTAGCATGCATGTACCATTAGAACTATATATTCCTAAGATTAGCATCCTAAAACCCATTTACGCTCGATGAATCTTGTCAGTTATAGCTGAACTATTAGACAATTAGTCTGTCTTGCCGACGATGAATTGTACTCCAATTATTTTATAAATATTTTATAAGTTTAACCTTTGTTGGTTTTAATAGCGTGTGACACATAGCTTGCTGGACTATTGCTGGACAAAACATAGAAATAAATGCATCATATTATTCATGCCAGTAACACAAATTCGCATTTTTACCATTAATATTATGATCGCATTAATTTCAGTGCCTAATACTTGCAACCGTCTATGACAACCATTTATCGATGACTGGGTTTTAGGGTCACATAATTCATTTTGTATTACTCCCAGCTAACCAAGACATTGCAACGTCATTTAACTCCAATATGGCCGCCGATAAAGCAGAAGTTGTTTTATAAGGAAACTGCATTTAACACTATTTTACATCAGCTGTATTAGTGATAAGAGTTTTAGGGGTTAACGAAATAATTAATAACAACCTTCTGCTGAGATATTTGCATAATTATTTCATGCAACGATGGCCACAAAAACTTGCCAAGAGTAAAACGTGGCCATATCCTAAATTTTAATTTACCTCAATATATAATTTCTACTTCCAATATAGGGTTTTAGGGTGCAAGTAATTTAATTATTGCATTCACTTTCTAATACAGCTAAATTTTATCATTACTTGAATCCAAGATGACCACCAAAATGGCTGGATAAACAAAGAACTATCATGTTATATGTTTTGTATTAACTAATTTTTAATCCTTCTTTATTCAATCCACCTGCTACATTCACAGGTGGATTGAACAAAAGAACCCCTTGGCAATACCCAATTGCACCCTCCCCCCCCCCCTCCCCAGGGAACCTGAACAAACGAAAACCAGTTCGTCCTCAATACCCAATTGCTTTTCCTGTGTACGGGCTAGCGCGATGGCATGAGACGCCCAAGAATTCACCACTTACCAAGACTTCGGAAACACCAAACCCGAGGAAGAATCCAGATCAATACAAAGCATAATTAACTTAATGGCCTCCCGCAACATCTGGACAGACACCGCCAATGCAATATCAAATCACCCTCTTTAAGGGCTATCCCCATACACACTGACCTTTGCCTCAAACGGCTAACAACATCAACTGAATCTATGTAGCCTAAAATGAAAAAAAAGAGCATTTTTCAGAGCCAACATTTTGCTGTGTTAAAACAAATTGGATCAACTAAGCAATATTTAACGTAGTTCGACATTAACATTTTACCGAATTGCTAAAAAGTATTCGTCAAATCACCTTAAGGAATTCCAGCGCACCCTCAACGCAGACATTCCAAATTGCGCCCCACCATATTCCCTCACTTGCTCGTCTGCTCCTCAGATCATACTGCCTGCGCATGAGTTCTGAAAGTGCACGTTAAATTATTGCTAAGACCAAGCATTTCGAAGACATCATATATAACCTGTATTTGTTAATAAACCAATCATTTGTTATCTCTCCTTACTTTCTATAAGTATTACTAAGCGTGTTGCCACACACTCTTTCTTCTTCTTTGAAAAACATCGTCTGCTAAAAGAAATCTGTTTTGACTCGGTGTATCACATTTCCTATTCACAGAACGTTTCAGATCACACGAAACAAGAAAGCAAGACCACATGAAAACGACACACGTGTCTCATTAACGTCGATAATATTTTTTTCAGATATTCTCTGATTGTCTCCATGGCAAGTGTCGAATTCTTTCTTTGTGAACGCTTAGAATGTAAATAATGTAATTTAATATAAATAATGTGTTATATATTTATTTTCCGTACCTCTATCCAGTTAAGGATCCTGGACACACGCACACACACACACACACACACACACACACACACACACACACACACACACACACACACACACACACACACACATACGAATAGCGGACCCTTGTATCTGAACACGTTTATAGAACTGGCTGAAACCAATTTATTCTTATCCACACTCCCCGACAGCTGAACAATCCATTATTTTACAATGATGTCACGCTTAGAGGTCAGGTTCCCACGCACACGCCAGCTTCTTTTCTCGTAACCCGATACGAGTCATTAATGACTTCCGTTCCATTTCCTGTACATCAAAGGACCCCAGACCGCTGCATAATCTCCCATCCGTAAGCCAGGGGTCAATTTCCTGACTCTCCCGACAGCTGTCAAAATTATTCACCCAGGTCACCGAGGTCAGCTGACAGCTGTCAAAGCGATTAACGTAGAGGTCAGCCACTCCGTGACATCATTAAGCCACGCACCCGTCAACCACTCACAAGCAGTCACGTGACCTAGATCATTTGTATATCTTGAGGTTCAACAGACCTGGTACTACTAATATATAGAAAAGCGTACTCAGAGTCGGATCTAGGGTGGCCAGGGGCCATCCCCACCCCGCACCTACATTTTGCGATAGTTATAATTTTATAATATATTAGTTTTATTTTTTTCCTCCAAACCTCTCCAAAGTTCCCTTGGCATTCCACCTCATGAACTGCCCCCCCCCCCCCCCTAAATAGATCCGCCACTGGTACTTATTGTGTATAATAGTAATCTTTTGATGGTTATGTCACATTGTAAGTCTTTGGATCTGATCTGTTCTTAGTTCATGTTCTGTGTCGTCTGCAGCTGGATATGTAGTTCGTGCCAGCACAGTCGCGGTGTGTTTTGTCACATTCGATTCATTTACAGTGAAATTATTTTTTAATTGGTACCATACTCGCTAGACCCTAAAATCGATGGTTTCCCAACGGACTATCTTTGTAAAATTCTTAGTCGCCCTCCGCTAATAAAGTTTGACGCGGGCGACTGTTAATGTTCAACCCTGCTGAGGTCAGTCTTGCAGAATTACATATGTCATTGCGTTGGTTATATCGACACAACTATATATGTCGGCGGCCTATCGATGTCATAGCACGCCAAATCCCCAGTTACAGCTTTTTGTAAACAAAGGGACGTCAAACTGCGCACTAAAATGTACACAGAAATGTCTAGTTGTTGTTTTTGGGGTTGGTTGTGTTTATGTCTGTGGGGGTTTTTTTCTGGGGTTTTTTGTTGTTGTTGTTGTTGTGTGTTTTCTTTTTTATTCCAGCCTGTGCAGATGGATACTGGGGTGGATCCTGCAATAGATGTGGTCATTGTATTGATTCTTCCTGTAACAGAGATAATGGCAGTTGTACATGTCATGATGGGTGGGATCCACCAACATGTACCTGTAAGTTTTCGTTACGGTTACGTTAGTAGACTTATTAACAAAGGAATAATAAAATAAGAAGAGTTTATTTGCAAAACGCCAATTTCCAAATTTTGGGATTAACAATGAAGTTACACTGATGTTAGTAGTAGAGGGATGCAATACTGATGTTATACAACAATAATATTTCCATCAAAACGCGATATATGCCAGTTGAACAGGATACTGAAACTGCTTCGCGGGATAAAGGCGACTTCTTGTTGCAAGAGAACAACAATTATTTCCTGTATGGTTAAAAATATATTTTGTAGATATCAAATTGATACGTCTCACTTGGCGTTACGAGTTGAGTGATATAAATTAAGATCGATTATGGGTAATAAATAGGATATTTAACTCACTACCATTTCGTATTATATCTATGTCCTTGTGAAATGATTTTCATTCGGGACATAAACATGATACGAAATGCAAGCTTGTTTAATATGTTATAATTATTTCAGCCCTGCCTTTAACATGATAACCAATATTTGTTTCTTTGTTATTGCAGCCTGTGTCAGTGGACGATGGGGTCCGTCTTGTCGTTACAGATGTGGTCATTGTAGAGAATCTCCCTGTGACAAACAGACTGGAGTTTGCCAATGTAAAGCTGGTTGGGCCGAACCGAGATGTACACGTAAGTATGCATTACGGTTACGATGCTAAAGACATTTTGACAAAATAATAATAAAATATGGAGGTTAGTTGGATACATTAGTTAAGAAAATGTACTGGTAAATGGTCTATAATCGGTTAAAGCATCAATGCACGACACCTCCATGTGTGGTGTCGTTACATAAAATGGTTTTGTTACTTGTTGTCTTGGCTTAATATAGTCCAGATTAGGAAATAGTTCTTCATAAAAATAACAGAAAATTCTGATCTGCATTTTGAAATCTTTAACTTGATGGGTCACCGTTGTAGTACACAAATAACCCATTGGTTTGATGTTACTTGTAATATTTAGTACGAATTGACAATATCTATCCAATAACCGGATATACAATAACCAGTTATTTTATTTGCCCTGCAATCCAAGGAGAACAGTTTTAAAAAGTCATATTTGTTCCAGTGTTTGTATGCACATTTGAGTGTCATTAACCTTGCAAGACTTTTACAGTATGGCATTATATAAGAAACCTGTCATCACGCTATCTATATTTGTTTCACATTAAAAAAAAAACATTTCTAAACTCTAATTTATAAATTAATATAAAAGTTTTGTATCGTTATCATGACGTTATCTATGTTGTTGAATATGTAATCAGAAATGAACAGAAATATATTATAGAGATCATTATAAGAGCTTGTGTATTGTACTGATTTTATGAAAAAAGTGTCAGTATTGCCTGAGTGAGAGAAGGTTATATCTAGTTCAAATGTAATATAAATATTGAAATATTGCCTTCAATGGTCTGCTTACAACTGTATGTTTAATCATTGAATGAATGAATGAATGCATGAATGTTTAACGACACCCCAACACGAACATTACATCGGCTATTGCGTGTCATACTATGGTAAATGCCAAACTTAGTTTTATCAATGACGCAAGCATGTTAAGATACTCGATTATCAATTTTGTTGTTTATTGTTGACCTCGAATAAATAAGGCAATGTTCGAAATTAAATCTATAACGAATGATTAATGGTCAACGCATCAGTATTACATGCTAGTGATGAGGCATTGCAAAATGTATTTGGGAATAGCTTGCCACATTTTCGTTTGAAATAGACCACTTCGGAGTTCCGATTATTTCCGGTTTAGCGCAATGGATTCCGGGAGATGTCACGCGTCAATGTTTCCTACTGTAGACAGCGGGAATCGAGCAGGCCTATACCTCATTTACTTCATGTTTCAATTTAACCGGTCTCGGTGGCGTAGTGGTTACGCCATCGGTCTACAGGCTGATAGGTACTGGGTTCGGATCCCAGTCCAGGCATGGGATTTTTAATCCAGATACCGACTCCAAATCCTGCGTGAGAGCTCGGCAAGGCTCAATGGGTAGGTGTAAACCACTTGCACCGACCAGTGATCCATAACTGGTTCAACAAAGGACATGGTTTGTGCTATCCTGCCTGTGGGAAGCGCAAATAAAAGATCCCTTGCTGCTAATCGGAAAGAGTAGCCCATGTAGTGGCGACAGCGGGTTTCCTCTCAAAATCTGTGTGGTACTTAACCATATGTCTGACGCCATATAACAGTAAATTCAATGTGTTGAGTGCGTCGTTAAATAAAACACTTCTTTATTTCATGTTTCAATTTCTTTGTTTTTATATATAAAAACAAAACCACTGAGAAAATGTGCACCGACTGCACAGATATAATCAGCTATGGTGTTATAATTATTTTCTAGACAAAAAAATAAAATTCTAGAAAGTTCTGAAAAAAACCCCTCATCCCTGTATGAATTTGCCCTACTTCATTTATATAGTGACCGATGAGTGGATTGTTTTGTTATGTCTCACTTTACAGTTCAATATCGGGAAAAATTAGCATTGCAGATCACTGACATTTTGCACACACACAGACACACACGCACGCACACACACACACACACACACACACACAAACACCCTAAAAAAAAAAAAAACCCACATTGATTTATTAATCATCGGCTGTTGGATGTCATACATATGGTCATTTAGACACAGTCATAGAGAGGAAACCCGCTACATTTTTCCTAGTGCAGCAAGGAATCTTTATATATATATATATACACTTTTCCACAGACAGGAAACCACATACCATGTACGAGAAAAAATATCAATCAGTTGAATGGATCCACCGAGGTGGTTCGATCCCCTGAAACTAATTTATGCGTCAGAGACTAATCAGTTTCAGGTTAACCTATACGTCGTGGTTTTGTTTCGGTTTTTTGTTGTTGTTTTGTTATGTGTTGTTTTGTATGTTTTGTTTTTGTTGTTGTTGGGTTGTTGTTGTTGTTGTTTTGTTTGCTTTGTTTGTTTTTGTTTGTTTTTTGTTGTTGTTGTTGTTGTTTCTTTTGTTGTTTATGTTGCTTTTTTAGGGGGTGTGGGTTTTGCTAGGGGGTTCCATTCAATTTGTATGATATTGGCACATTGGTAACCACCCAGGAGCACCCAGTCGTATGTATTTACATTATTACCACACGTATATTGGTTAACAGTATGTGTTGTCAAAAATAGGTGGAATCCACAAGCCATATTCACGTATATAGAGTAGAACTAAAAACACATATACTGTGTGTGTGTGGGTGTGTGGTTGTGTGTGTGGGTGTGGGTGTGTGTGTGTGTGTGTGTGTGTGTGTGTGTGTGTGTGTGTGTGTGGATGTGGGTGTGTGTGGGTGTGTGTGTTTGTGTGTGGGTGTGGGTGTGTGTGTGTGGGTGTGTGGGTGTGTGGGTGTGTTTGTGTGTGTGTGTGTGTGTGTGTGTGTGGGTGTGTGTGTTTGTGTGTGTGTGTGTGTGTGTGTGGATGTGTGGGTGTGTGGGTGTGTGTGTTTGTGTGTGTGTGGGTGTGTGGGTGTGTGTGGGTGTGTGGATGTGTGTGTGTGTGTGTGTGTTTTGGGTGGGTGTGTCTGTGTGTGGGTGTGTCTGTGTGTGTGTGTGTAGTTGTGTGTGTGTGTGTGTGTGGGTGTGTAGTGTGTGTGTGTGTGTGTGTGTGTGTGTGTGTGTGTTTGTGTGTGTGTGTGTAGTTGTGTGTGTGGGTGTGTGTGTGTCCGTGCGTGTGTGTGTGTGTGGGTGTGTGGTTGTTTGTGTGTGTCCGTGTGTGCGTGCGTATGTGTGTATGTAGATTATTGGTATATAGTTTCGTGTATCAGTTTCAGTATCAAATGTATAACAATTAAAGACTTAACAATGAATGTTCTTGTTTTTTTACCAGATTGTAATAAGGGTGTCTGGGGTCCGTCTTGTAATAACAGCTGTCGTCATTGTCGACGCGGAGGGCGCTGCAACAGGACGACTGGTTATTGTCAGAGTACGTATCGCTTACAGTGAATGTGTTCTTCTTTTACAAATGCTGCCTTTGTATATATTATATTAAAGATCGTGTACAGACTGTATAAATCAACAAATATGATTTACATCAGAGCTATTATTATGAATGGATAGCTCTGATAGTTCTTGTAATAAACTATGCTTAGCGTGTTATTTATATTTCTTTATTTAGGGTTTCTTTTGTTAATTTACGCACATTTTATTTAAACAGCTAAATAACTTGCTATTCAGTTACAGAAATGTAAAACTGCAAACATTTTGAATAATTAATTAAATACCAACGTTGAATTAAGTCAACATTCCCGATTTCAGTAAAAAGCTGAAAATCCATATCATTCATTCATATAATACCGTTAGTATGCATATACTACCAGGCACTCCACAGTAACAGGCCTGTGGTCTTAAGCTTGCTTTCCATAAAATATGTAACGGACGCAGAACGAAAAAGATGCTCTGTGAGATACAGGTCTACAAAGCTGATTATAGGTCATAGCTTCTGTGATCCATCATAGACATCTGCGTCTGCGTTCCCGTAACGATAACGTCGGTCTTTGCCTTACCTGTGTGTGAAGGCGACATGTATGTCCCGTTGATGGGCTTTTCCGCATTTATTAACTGTTTGAAACTAACATTTGGTAATTCTGACACGTAGTCATCAGAGGAAATCCGCTACATTGTTCCTAAGGCAACAAGGATTTCTCATATACAACCTCCCACATACAGGAAAGCACATACCACGGACGTTGACCAATTGTAGTGCACTGGTTGGAACGAGAGAAAACCAATCAGTTGAATGGATCCACCGATTGGATCCTGCGACGCAAGATTCTTAAGCGAGCACTCAACCGACTGAGCTAAACCCGACTCTTGAAATTAACGTATGCGTCAAACAGTAATCAGTATAAGGTTAACCTATATTCACAGTGTAACCGATTTTTTTATTATTATTATTCCATTCGATGGTATTGCATATGTGTTAACCGTATGTGTTATCAAAATAACGAATGATGTTCTGACCAACGGGTGAATAGAAAATAAAAATAAACCTTTGAGCCACATATTGTTATTCGAAAGGCCTGGGGGATGGTGCTGTCCTACCTTTCTTATAGGCCTAATACTGTAACTGGTGAGTTTTCTTGTTTATGTGTGTATGTCTATGTGTGTCCAGGCTCGCAGGAACGATGTGGAGGGGGGAAGCACAGTCTTTAGTGTGTATTTATTGATTACAGTGAATGTGTTCCGCCTTTTCCAAATGTTGCCTTTTTATATTATAATATTGCAGGTCGTGTGCAGATAACGATTGTTCCGATAGTTCATGTAATACATTATGTTTAGCACTGTTATTTATGTTGCTTTGTTCAGGGGTTCCTTTGTCAGTTTCTTTTAAATACGCACATTTTATTTACACAGCTAATTAACATGGTATCCAGTTACATAAATGTAAATGTTATGAGTAATTAGTTAACATCAAATTAATGAATAATTAGTTAACTTAACATCAAATTAAGTCGAGATTCTTTATCTCAGTACAAAACTTAAAATACGTAACTACCTGTATGTTAAGGTGTAAATACCAAGCCTATTGTTTCTGGGTGGGGTTTTTTGTTGTTGTTTTGGTGTTTCTATTTTTGTGGAGTTTTTGTGTGCGTTTTTGTGCGTGTTTTGTTTTTGGGGGGTGTTGTGGGGGGTTTTGCGGGGATGGTTTGGGGGGATGTATTGACTTTTGATTTTTGATTTTTTTTTTTTTTTTTTTTTTTTAAGTAATTAAAACTTAATTGTAAGAGTGTCTTGTATTTTATCTCTGTTAGCATACATCACCAGCTCTCAAATTAGATGCTACTGGTATTTGACTAATCAAGGAATCAGTATGTGTCTTTTTCCATTTACACGAAACTTTTTTTGCCCTAGACTGTGTTTGTGGATACTGGAGTCAGTTCTGCAATATCAGCTGTGGCCATTGTACACACAATTACTGTGACAGACAGACTGGGAAGTGTCATCGGTGTGAGACTGGATGGGCTCTACCGAAATGTACAGGTAGGCATTTGTTACTAATACAGTGTATATGTATGGTAATTTCACTGCAAATATATATACTGGGGATTATTGCAGTATTTGATCAGGTGTAATCAACAGTGAGAATGTGTCCATATATTGCAGCTGTCCATAATTTTGTAATTTGAATTGTTGAAGCTGGGGGCAGAATGATAACAGGTGTTATTTCTCTGTCTCACTAGTGACACTTCACAGTTTGTTGGTATTTTAGTCCAAACTGTTCAAGAAAAACACTGAAGATGTACATACAGGGTTTTCGCACACACATACACACACACACACACATATATATATATATATATATATATATATATATATATATATATATATATATATATATATATATATATATATATATATATATATATATACATATATATATATATATACTCTCTCTTTATTTATTTTTTCTCTCTCTCTCTCTCTCTCTCTCTCTCTCTCTCTCTCTCTCTCTCTCTCTATATATATATATATATATATATATATATATATATATATATATATATATATATGTATATATTTCCATATCTCACACATACACAAAATAAAACCAAAATAAACATACACAAAACCATCATTTCTTTAATGAGGCTTCACCTCGAGAACAGTTTCTTAACGTCGGTCATAAAACGTTTCGAAAGTCTTCAGGATTATGTGAATGGATGTCACAACTGATGAAACAACATAAATCAACATAAAAAATACATGTCCTAGGTATCTTGGACGTTTATATATAGACATCGAAAGTCATGGTAGACGAAATAATGCTTGAAATTTTGAAAACGTCTTAAGTTATCTTTTTTTTAATCTTGTTTGGTTTGGAGATCAGTGTTTTAACACCACATACCGTTAAAATATATTAAAACATCTCTTGAACTCTGACAGTGATAGTAGTTTAACAAGATTATCCGCAACTGTTTAACTCTTTACTCTATAAAAAAATATCTCAAAATACCATGTCCTCGTATTGTATATTATCTCTGTCATTAACACTATCTCTCTCTATCTCTCTCTCTCTCTCTCTCTCTCTCTCTCTCTCTCTCTCTCTCTCTCTCTCTCTCTCTCTCTCTCTCTCTCCTATCCCACGTATGGCATCTGTGTAATGAATAATTAGATACTAAATACCTATATTTTAGCAGCAAGGGATCTTTTTTGTGTACCATCCCACAGACATGATTGTACATACTACGGCCTTTGTTACACCAGTTGTGAAGCACTGACTGGAACAAGAAATAGCCCAATGGGCCAACCGATAGGAATCGATCCTAGATCGATAGCGCATCAGTCGAGCACTGTACCACTGAGCTACGTCCCGCCCTTCACAAGAAGTATGTTATATGATAGGAGGGGTGCACATGGGGGTCATCCGCCCATCAGTCCTCATTTTGCCCCACTACTGTGTGCAAAAACATGTTGCCCCATTACAGGACCGTGTGTGCCTTTCACCCCCACCCCTGCTTACTGTGGCTGCCACCCCAATATAAGATCCCAGTGTTATATGAGATGCTACATGATATTGTATTTTGTCATTTTACAAACATTTGCGGCTCTGCAATATTACATGTAAATTTGCAAGTTGTTTTTTTTATCCCAGACTGCCGTGATGGATTATGGGGCAAGTCATGTAAAAGAAGATGTGGTCATTGTGTAGGATCTACGTGTGACAGACACACCGGAACCTGTCCGTGTCAGAGTGGATGGGCTTCTTCCAGATGTTAATAACCTCGATGGTCCCCGAATATTACGGGGCGTCATAGCATTATTTCTGCAAACGTGGCGGGTCGTAGCCCATTGGTAAAGCGCTCACCTGTGTGGTCAGTTTAGGATCGACCCCGTTTGGTAAAACCATTAGGCTATTTCTCGTTCTAGCCAGTGCACCGCGACTGGTGCATCAAAGGTCATGGCATGTGCTATCCTGTATCTGGGATGGTGCATATAAAAAATATCCCTTGCTAGTAATCGAAATATGTACCGAGTTTCTTCGAAGACTGTATGTCAAAATTGCCGAATGTTTGACATCCAATAGCCTATGATAAATACACCAATGTGCTCTAAGTGGTGTCGTTAAACAAACCAAAGTTTAAACTTTAAAATACTTATGATTCATTGCTTGAAATAGTAATCTATGTGCACATCCGTGTATACATTCAGACGGCTCTTTCACCAAATGTCTGACATCCAATAGCCGATAATTAATTAATCGATGTGCTCCAGTGGTGTCGTTAAACAAACCGAAGTTTAGACTTTAAAATACTTATGATTCATTGCTTGAAATAGTAATCTATATGCACATCCGTGTATGCATTCAGACGTCTCTTTTACCAAATGTCTGACATCCAATAGCCGATAATTAATTAATCGACGTGCTCCAGTGGTGTCGTTAAACAAACCAAAGTTTAAGATTTAAAATACTTATGATTCATTGCTTGAAATAGTAATCTATGTGCACATCCGTGTATGCATTCAGACGTCTCTTTTACCAAATGTCTGACATCCAATAGCCGATAATTAATTAATCGATGTGCTTCAGTGGTGTCGTTAAACAAAACAAACGTTCAGGTGGCTCTTAGTTTGCAGAAGCCGTAGAAAGGTTTTTAGTGCCTGTACAGTATTCCTCCTACACTTGGAGTTAGAACCATATATTGTGGTCAACATCATCTCCCCTCTGTGGACAAAACCCCTAACAGTGAACCATAGCTGCATACCGGCATGGCTATATCATAACGTCCTTGTAATCAATCTTGTGTAGAAATACGGTATTGAATATGCCAATGGAAAACTTATAATGGCTAAGTTTATAGAGATTATTACATGAGCTTGTGTGTCGAACTGATTTTACGAAACAAGAGTCAGGATTCTTGTAATGCCCGAGCGAGAGCGAGGGTAATACATGAATCCTGACATAAATTTTATAAAATCAGTACGAATCACACGCAAATGTAATAATTTCTTTATTATCCACATTATCCATAATAATTTTTTTACAAATAACAAGGAAAAAATTATGTCATTTTCGTAAGCAATTACACAGAGCTAAGACTGTAGAAGCCGCATTACGTTATATATTATGACGGCGCTTCCCAAAATGACCTCATTCAATTTGAACGTGACACAATTATTACACATATGTGTCATACTGGTTATATTTCCCTGAATATCTTGAATAATGTAATGTATTGACCCGGTTAATAATAGTATGCAAATTTAAAGTTATATGCAAATTTGCAAGGTCTCTAGTTGTGGTCAATGGGTCATTTGTTACCTGAGCGTAACGTTTTCATAAGATTTTGTTACAATGCACGACGCCAAACTAATTTGTGCCAATCGTGATGATGTTATATTACCGAATGAGGCGACTTTAATATTGTAATTTACTAAATATCGAATGAAAATTTTATTTTAGAAGTGTTATAAGATAAATAGAATTCGCTACTCGTGTGTTTTAATATGCAAAATATCAACCTCGTCTAGTCAATCGGTATTTGTCTCGGCAGAGCCTCAACAAATACTGATTAACGTAGACTCAGTATATATTTTCCATATTGAAAAACGCTTGTAGCATAAGGTTACAAATAGGTAGGATGCGTTTCTTTTTAAATGTTGACATATTATTTTGTTTCGATTTGGTTTTCTCGTCTTTTTTTGTTTCTTCTTCTTCTTCTTCTTCTTCTTCTTCTTCATATTTTGTCCTTTTAACAACTATTTCTTACAAAAATTTAATATTATATTTTGCAAAGAATGCAGCACAGGAAAATTCGGTGACGAGTGCAAGCAAACATGTGCGAACTGCAAAGGTTCGAACTGCCATCATGTGAATGGGACATGCGTTGATGGGTGCATTGCTGGGTATACCAAACCCGATATTGGATGTGTAGAAAAACGTATGTATATACTATGTATAAAACATGTATATGATTTATTGTTATTTTTATTTTACAAAAGCTAAAAGGAAACACGAAATTTGGGTGTACTTGATTGGTATAATTCATGTTTCAATTTGTTTATTGTCATGGAGTTACAAAACAAGCTACCATATATTAAATCGAAACGTGGCTGTTAGGTATTATTTTGTGTTAATGTTTTGGACAAGATATACAATAATAACATTTTATTAATATTGTGTTTGGTATGCTATTATGATGATGATCTTAAAATATCGATCATTAACGTTTTGTCGGGAAATAGCCATCAGGGACTGCAGAATATTTTTAGGGGTGGTTAGCAATGTAAAAAGAGGTGACGCATATCGTACTCCAAAGTAAAACTAACACCCAGCCGACCAACATATTACTTCGTCCTCACTACAAAGAAATTAATTAATTACAAGTATATTTATACTTTATATACTGGACTTCAGGGACGTTACAGTTCAGGAGAAGTGGGCGTACGCACAGCACCATCACTGTTGCCGAAAGCAGTGCACAATTGCTCAAAATATAATTTAAAAATAGAATTGCAAAATTGTGCAAAATAGTGCAAAAAGTAGTACAAAATTGAAATACATGCAGTATGAACATCAATTTGTTAAGTCATATGATTTCACATGAACCAATCCAAATGTTTATAACAAAAGAGTATTTACATATTGGAATTATTGTGTAATATTGTGTTTTTGTAGTTGTAGAGTACAGCTCTTTTGGGCTGGCCGCTGGTGGAGTTGCCGCTGTTGTTGTTTTGGTTGTTATCGTCGTGGCCATAGTCATCACATGGAAGAGGTATAGAGGTGGTGATGAAATTGCACTTTTACTTTTTATAGACTGTCCAAAAATAAATGTACCAGTTAAAGGGACATTCCTGTGTTTGCTGCAATTTGTAAGATGTTATCAACTAACAGAGACTTTTTAACGATTGTAATTACATATCAAATATACTTTTCTGCATAAAATATTAGTGGCTGTATATTAAACGTGATTCTGATCGTTCTACTATTTGTATTAAGTTAAATTTCATTTTATTTCTTAAAATAAAGTGTTTTCGTACGTACGACATTATTAATTTTGAAGACAAAATCCAGTTTGGGCTTCTTATAAATATTAAGACGACCAGAAACACATTGAATATACAGACACTGATATTCTAAACAAGAAAATATATTTAATATGTAAGTTTAATTGTAGAAATTGTTTATTAGTCGGAAACATATTACAATGCAGCAAAGTCAGTAATGTCCCTTTAAGGCCATAATTGATCCATTGCTGGCTTGGGGGGTGGGGGGGACTTTTGTTCTGTCGTGTCAATGGGAAATATAAGGTGGTGTCTAGCTCAGTCGGAAGAGCCCTCTTATGATCAAACCACCTCAGTTGATCCATTGCCTGGTTGTGCATGTGGCTGCCAATGGATAAATGTAGCGGGTTTTCTCTAAGACTAGCCTATGAGTAATAAAGCAATGCATTCTAGTGGTGTCGTTAAACAAAACACTTTTAGCCTATGGGAAAATGCATATATGTTTTCTCGGTTGATGTAGCTCACGTGACAACAAAGGGTCTCTCTCTCTCTCTCTCTCTCTCTCTCTCTCTCTCTCTCTCTCTCTCTCTCTCTCTCTCTCTCTCTCTCTCTCTCTCTCTCTCTCTCCCAAATAATGAATGACTGTTAACTCGCTATGTTGTAAATCTAAAAACAAAAATCCTTTTCTTTGTTATAATTATTCTGTTTTAATTCATCTTTATCGTCTTGCTTAGCAATGCATACGTTTTACATTAGCAGCAACTGGAGAGGGGAGAAAACATTGTGTTAATTTGTCTTTTAACTGGGGTAATGCATGCATTGTTATACTACTCCGTCAGTCTGGGATTGATCCTTATCCGTGGGCCCATTGGGCTATTTTTCGTTCCAGACAGTGCACCAAGACTGGTATATATCAAATACCTTGGTACTTGGTATGCGATATGCTGTCTGTGGATCATGTATATTAAAGAGCCCTTACTACTAACAGAAACAGGTAGTGGAATATTAGTGTTACTCAGTAACTTTTTGTAATGTAGAAACGTGGATTATGGACTTTTACGAATGTCGATTTTCTTTTCCAGACGACCAAGGAAACTCAGGACTGTTAAAGATGACGTCACTGATTTAAGATTTACATCTCCTCCAGATAGAGGTTAGGACAATTAACCACAGTTCAAATAAGTTTAGAACTATGATCAGTTGGATACTGGAAGGGGTGCTAAGACCAGAATGAATTGCGTCTTTGGCACCAGTGTAACGATACTTCGTTAGCTGCATACTGTAATAAACATAGTCAAAACTGACTATTGGGGGGAGGGCACAGGAAAGATAATTAGGCACTATAGTATAAGAGCTTAGTCTACTCCAGCAAGTAGTAATACTCTTGCAAGACAAAACTGGCCTTTAAAAAAGTACGTTTTCATATGTATCGCACCCTCCCCTCCCCCCACCCCTCACTTGCTATGTATTACCCTGTAAATATCCATGCATTGTACATGTACACACGCATCTTATTCCAACTGTGCTCTACTGACTGGGAAGAGAAGCTCCTTAACAATATTTAAAACATAGCATTATCATAGCATTGTTTCTAATACCAAAGGCTGTGGTATGTGTTATTGTCTGTGGGATAGTGCATAATAAAGATTCCTTGCTACTAATGGAAACATTTAGCGGGTTTCCTCTCTAGGACTATATGTCAAAATTTACCAAATGTTTGACATCCAATAGCCAATGAATAACAAATCAATGTGCTCTAGATACAGGTGTGATCTATTAGCTACAGTTCAAATAATGTTAGGAGCTATGATCCATCGTTCTCTGGAGAAGAAAACAAACTGTTTAACTTTTCTAACCACTATTACCACCGGGTTTTTTATATTGTCGGTACAGGTACGGATAACGACGAAGAGAGTTTAAGCGACGACGATTTGTTACAGATGCAAGTCTACATCAGTTCCAAGACGGAGGATGAAAACATATATGCAAATATTGGACAGAACAAGATCGACGTGACTAACCTGCATTCGTTCATTCAGGGCAAGACGGAGAAGGAATTTAAGGAAGAGTATGGGGTAAGGAACAGTTCAGAAGAGACAATATTGGACTGTGTGAACAGTTTGCACAAGTCTGGTGGGTTTCTCAACGGTTTGGTGGGGTGGGGTTTTTGTAGGGTTTGTTTAATGGTTTGTTAGGAATTTTGAGTATGTGGTGGCAATATTCATGAAGGATGCCACAGATGAGAAAGAATATGCTCACATTTCGCAAACACCTCATATCATCACTGTTTTGGAATGCCATCATAGCTACATTTATGTTAGCTCTGTCGTGTACTAGTTTCGATTTTGTAAACTAAACTACGGGTGGCAGTAACTTTTAAGCGGTACAGGAAGGAGGCATTGTCTAGTAAAAAATGCCCTCTTACAGATGAGGCACAAAACAGATATCCATGGAATCAACTACTATTTTGCCAAATACCTATTCGACGCTGTATTGGGCAGAGATACGGTCTTGATCGTGGATAATGGTTGTGTCGATCAGATTTGATACAGTTCAAGTTTAGTCTTTCTATTTATGGCATTGGTAACCGTGTCTACGTGTTCATGCGTAGTGAATATATTATGCATGATTTCAAACATGCATAATTTAATTTCCTTCTGTAGGTAGTAAAGACGTAAGTGTCGGGTGTACTATTTGTAGTGAAGTGAACTATAATGATGTATTTCTCTTTGTAGTTGTTTTGGATACGAATATAAATAACTCGATGGGTTTGTTTTTCTCTTGTTTATGTGTGTGTGTGTGTTTGTTTGTTTTGTTCTTTGGTTTTTGTTTTGTTTGTTTTTGTTTTTGTTTTTTTTGGGGGGTAAGTTTGTTTTGTTTTGGGGTTGTTGTTTTTTTTTGGAGGGTAAGGCAAAATTACAAATAGAAATGCATCAAAAGAAAATATATTTGATAAAAATATATATCGACACTGTTTCTTTGTTTTAGTTGCTGCCGTCTGGACTACAGGCTTCTCATGATATTGGGAAGAAACCATACAACAAAATTAAAAATAGATTCGTGGCCATCTTTCCTTGTACGTATTATCCTGTAACTAAAGTTTGTTTTCTTTAAAGACATTATTAGACCACATTGCATCAACTACTGGATTTTCTTTTTAATTGAAAACATATTTTATTGTACAAAGAACAAGTTTGACAAAATTACAAATATAAATGATTATTGGATGTCAAACATTTGGTAATTTTGACATACAGTCGGTCGCTCCCAGATGGTGGGCCCGCTGTGCTATTTCTTCTTCCAGCTTGTGCATCACGAATGGTATATCAAAGGCCATATGTGTTATTTACTCTCTGGGATGGTGCATATAAAAGCTAATTTGCTACTAATCTCAGGGTTTTATGTTGGGGGGGGGGGGGGGGGGGGAGGCCCACACTGTAAGTATGTATGATTTTATCAAATTTAATACAGTAGAAAAAAGAAAAAAAGGTCGGATTGGGGGGATTAACCCCCCCCCCCCCCCCCACACACACACACACCTCGCTACAACATTGCTTCTAATGGAAAAATGTACCGGGTTTCCTCTGTAAGATTATATGTCAAAATTACCAACTGTTTGACACCCAGTTGCCGATTATAAATACATAAATGTGTTCATAAATTATTTGAGTCCATGGTTGTCCCGATTCTTTTATACGGATGTGAAATATGGGGCCATGAAAATATTGATATTATTGAAGCTATTCATATTAAATTTTTAAAACACATCCTACCAGTAAGGAAAGGAACCCCACTATTCATGATATACGGTGAACTTGGAAGAAAACCCCTTAAATTAATTATCCAAGAAAGGATGATAAGTATCTGGGCCCGAATTGTTTCTGGAAAACAAACAAAAACATCCTTCTTATTGTATAAACTAATGTTACACGACTCTAACATGTCTGGATATAATTATAAGTGGATAAAACACGTGGAAAATATATTTAACCAACTAGGTATGACCAGTATTTGGATGTCACAAAACTTTTCATCTATACCACTACTTATTCATCACGTTAAATTAAGACAAAACGATCAGTACCTACAACAATGGAATAGCGACATAGCTTCATCATCAAGGGGTAAAATGTACACCACACATTAGAAAAATATATTATAAAATTACCACAAATATCCTGGACTACGTTACTAAAATTTAGAACATCAAACCATTACTTACCAATCGAAACAGGACGATGGAACAACACCCCAGTAGAAAGCAGACTATGTACACTATGTAACAAAAATGACATCGGAGACGAATTTCACTATCTACTTACATGCTCTTTCTTTAATAACTCCCGAAAAAAATTGTTAAAGCCATATTATTATAACAAACCCAATATGCTGAAATTTAAACAACTAATGACAAATGACAAAATAAGTCTTCTAAAAAAAGTTGTGCAAATTAATAAAAGAAATTACGGATAAATTCGGTAAACCTTAAAAAGAATTGTCTTCCAAGCTTATGCTGTCTTATTCCGACTACTACTATCCGTGTTTGCATATATATATATATAGATAAATAGATAGATTATTACTATTAGAAATATATTTCATTTTGTATTATTATTATTATTAGAAATTTTTGTTTTGATATTGTACATGTACATTTTCTCCTGTAAACCCCATCTAATCACTGTCATATAATTATTGTTAATGTACCTCATATGCCGCTGAATAGCGGCCTGAGTGAAATAAAGTTCTGTTCTGTTCTGTTCTGTTCTGGTGTCGTTGAACAAAACACACTTTGTGTTCTTTTAATTTCATTTCCATGTATAATTTGCTATTTTTGTACACGGGTGATGGCTCTGCATATTTACTTTATTGTGAACTAGTGTGTGCGGAGTAGTCAGGTGAACGAACATGTTCAACTGATTATTTGTATTAAGCACCCACGTTGTTATTAAATGTGCTGACTATTTATTTTCTCAAAACACCAACCAGTTTATGGCCTGTATTTAGCAATCATTTGTTTAACGCCCACTGTACTATTCTGTACAAATCCTCTATAAATGTGTATATGAGTGTACTTCCTTTAAATATACATAGTTTGCCACACAATAGCTGATGTATGTTGGAGTGTCGTTAAACATCTATTCTGTTCTATTCTATTTTGTATTTGGACAGTTCTTTACACTGTTTTTATTTAACTCTTGAATGTTTACATTGATGTTGATCACCATTTAAGTTTGTTGCATTTACCATAGCATGACACCCAATAGCCGATGTATGTTTCGTGCTGGGGTGTCGTTAAACATTCATACATTCATTCCTTTAACTAGATGACCTATATTAAGCAGCAACGTACTCTGATACTCACTGAACCAGTTGCTGAATACTGATTTCATTTGCACTTTGTATTTCACAGACGATCATTCTCGAGTTCAGCTTGAATTAACCTCGAAAGGCAAGTCATCAGATTACATCAATGCCAACTACATAGACGTAAGAATTCAACACACTACTACAGTTTAAGCATTTCCATCACGAAAGGGTCATCAAGGCAACTTATATTTTACAAAGTTTTCTCGGACAAAAGTGTTTTTACCATTTACAATCAATAATTTGCTGGCCATCAAAATACCGCTTAAAAGAAGGGACAATTAAGGCATTTGGCATGGTATGCATAGTCAACGATATAAAATGCACATTATTGCTTAATATCAACATGTATAATCGTATAGTTAATTAATAAAACAGTTAAATGTGACGGCTATTATATATAACGGGCGCAGCCATTTTCTACCATCCCAGTGAATACGCCCTCTGGCGAGCTGGTGGTTACGTAATACCTAACGTGTCACGTCAGGAATTAGTCTTCGAACTGACGAAACAAATAATATACCTGATTTTTGCGGATGCATCGCAATGTTCTGTAATAATATCCATCCCAGTAAGCCAGGAACAAGTATAATTTTCAATACAAAATAAACCACCATTGTTAAAGTGTTGAAATAATAATCGGAGTATTTTCTTGGCTAATTGATCTTTACTTTCCGTGGCCTGTACCTGTGGTTCCTGATTGGCAGGTGTATATTTAGACGGTCTCCAGACACTGTGTCTAGACACACTAAAAAGACGTGCCTCTTTTATTAAGATCACAGGGTATTGTGTGATAACCGCGCAGACACCCTTCAAATCGTAATGGACATTATCAGCCGTCCTGCTTTATTACTGTAAGTAATTCTGTAAAACCCTTGATTAAGTAGACTTTCCCATTTAAAATCACAAAACTGACCAATTGCGTAGTCCCAAAGAAAAGAAAATTATCACTTCGGTATCGTGAGTGTTCGTTTTTGTTCGAACATACCCTACCAATAGGCCTAATAATATGCATTGTTTCTTTAGATTTTTTAAAAGAGAAAAATACTGTAACTCCATTTCGTTCTATTGATGCAAATTGAAATATATTTAGTTAAATAGTTTAATACACTATCAAGTCATTTATGTTGTTTTACAAGTCAGGTTGGTGAAAGCGAAGCGCCTTGTCGTAAACTAGAGCGTTTGTTTACATTAACTCTAAAATTACGCGTTTTTCATTTGTGTAAATGTCAGTATGTGTTGGTGATCCGGGTATGCATCTTTCCAACACATAAGGCTCTTGTTTGAATTGACCCTCCCTTTAATAACTCGTGGTGGTGGGCGGTAGTCGACATATGATGGGTCATGAATTACACAAAGAAGTTCAACGTTTCTAGGGACAGTATTGGCGAATTGTGTCCATGATTTATACTAAAATGATACGTTGACAAAATCTTTTATTTGTTCACGTTTTTCTAAATTTGTTGTGTTTTTGGTATTGTTTTGGAAGTGTTTAGACAGGTCGGGTTTGTTTTTTTTTTTTTTTTTGTGGGTTTTTTTTTTTTTTTTTTGGGGGGGGGGGGGGGTGTTGTTGGGGTTTTTTGGGGGGGGGTCGGAAGGGGGTTGGGTTTTTTGTAGGATTGTTGTTTGTTGTTGTTTTTTAGGGTTCTTTTAGTTTTATTTTGTTTTGATTTTAGGGTGTGTGGGGTTTTTGGCATTACATTAGATTTAGATATAAAATTTGTGGTGAGAAAGACAAACAACCACATACCAAGAAGAGTCTACTTAGCTAGAATCATCAACCATAACTGCGGTAGACTATCATCAATGTCAATCAATTATTATCATCAACGTCTACTATACCAAGAATACAGTTACGTAATATTTTAACATATCTTCAGAAACCTCAAAATCATTGGTAAAACTGATTTACTTTCAGGGATACAAGAAGGAAAAGGCATTTATTGCAACACAAGGTAAGATACAAATAACACACACTGAATGCTAAAACAACCTTTGTTATATTGGTTCTAGACATATATAAGCAAACTTTCATCATTTATTTGTCATGTCTTCTAATTTTTAAAACATTAATGTTTACAGCCAAACGAATAACAAAACAATATGTTTA
>NW_024533319.1:0-43247 GCF_016097555.1 Gigantopelta aegis
CTAGATCCTCTATCATACTTAAAGACTGAAATACCATTCACTTTGTGAGTCCAGGTGTCATATATATGTCCGACATGGAAACAAAATAACTGAAGACATAATTTAAATTTAAAATAAATATGAGAAAAATATTAATCAACTTGTTTGTAAGTTATCTTCAGATTATATGTTGCAGAATATGCCGCAGAATTCCTCAATTTCTATGACAGAATATATCTAATTTTAGCGCATAGTTTTTTTAAATTTGCATTGGAATTCATGGGGATCTGATGTGTGCATAAAACTGAAAGACAGACTTGGCACAAGGTAATTACATCCCATAATAAATTTAATTAAATATGATTAGTTTACCAAATTTTGTAATACATTTTCTACGTTGGATTTGGAATACCATATAATAATTATATTTTAAGTTAACATTACTAATGTCCATGACTTGCTGGCAGCTCACAAACTGTGTGTGTGGAGCAGGATCTAGCTCAGAAGATCGAGTATACATGTGTATATACCTGCCTACTTTGAAATTCCATGACTTCCTGGCAGCTCACAAACTGTGTGTGTGGAGCAGGATCTAGCTCAGAAGATCGAGTATACATGTGTATATACCTGCCTACTTTGAAATTCCATGACTTCCTGGCAGCTCACAAACTGTGTGTGTGGAGCAGGATCTACCTCAGACGATCGAGTATACATGTGTATATACCTGCCTACTTTGAAATTCCATGACTTCCTGGCAGCTCACAAACTGTGTGTGTGGAGCAGGATCTACCTCAGACGATCGAGTATACATGTGTATATACCTGCCTACTTTGAAATTCCATGACTTCCTGGCAGCTCACAAACTGTGTGTGTGGAGCAGGATCTACCTCAGAAGATCGAGTATACATGTGTATATACCTGCCTACTTTGAAATTCCATGACAGTTTTATTTTCCATATGTTTTTCATGACCATGATACATGTCGTCTGAATGATGAAGCAAAATAAAGTTATAATGACAGCTTGGTGCTGACAAAATAATCTACTCACCAAAAGATAAGTATTTTGTAAATTTTAATTTCCATACTGTTTCACTCAAAATATTTGCCCCAACACTAGAGCACATTGATATATAAATCAGTGGCTACTGAAGTCAAATATTTGTTTTCCTAGGGGATGTCAAAGAAGGCACACAAATGTGTTTGAAGGTCTGTACTTGGTGAGGCAATTAAACTCGCAATGAAACATATCTTAACCAACACAGGAGACATTAATCTATGTTACACCAGAGTTATATTGAAAACAATTTTTAAATTTTATAAGATAATCAGCCCACAAATGATAAAATACAGGTTTGCCGTTTAATTATGAAACGAATGCTTAATTTCACAAAACAAGCATTAATTCTGAGAGTATTGCTAAAGCAATACATGCATGTCCCCATCTAAGCTCAACATATTTCGTATCTCCTAAGTTCAAGGGCCATAACTCTAAAACAAAGTAAATCACAATGAAAGTCAAAATTGATATGTAAATCTATACACCAACAAATGAAACCAGAAATTTTTTTTTCATATCTCATAAAATTAAGTTCAGTGAAAAGTGGGTAAATCGCCGTAAAAACTATATACAAAGTTTACACTCCATATCTTGAGGTATTGCAAAAAGACGTCTGGTGAACTACATGTCAGACAGACGAATAGACAGACAGAAAAACAGAGATGAAACCTATTGTCCCCCTCTGGTTGGAACGGTATGAGACTACAAATACAAGATTAGAATGTTTGTTTACACTACAATACCTGAAATGAAAACTTCACTGATTGCTGTCTGTTGTTTAGTTCCCGACCTGTCTGGAACTCCATTATCAACAGTACAATAGTACGTCCCGCTGTCTTCATACGTAGCAGGATTAAATGTCAGTTCGTATTGGTTATTTCCAACAGATCTGCCGGTCACATTCCTGATATTCACACTATTCCAGTAATGGCTGAAAGGTCTGAAGTTCATGTTGCCAGGGCGACCATCAGCAGAGCAGATGATACTTGATGAATTATTTTCAGTTGAATTTAAAGAAAGGAAGGTGACACTGGGAGCATCTGCAAAACACAGGTGAAATAAATGATGAACTCTGATTCTGAAATAAATACTTTTATTGTTTCATGCATTGCTCCAGAGAGGCAGATAGGGGCCGATCAAATATTACGGTATGCTACTTTTGTCAAAATTAGACACTCTTTCCCACCCCCTGTAATGCTAGGCTATATACCTCCAAAATTATTACCTAATGCTTGGAGACACTCCCTCTCCCATTCACAAACAAGTCATGTGTTGGGTATAATATAATTTTAACGTACTGTTTTGCGATTTGGGAGTGGTGCAGTAACGCATTTCAACTTGACTTTTTATGGAAAAAAACACAAAGAAAAAGAAAGAAAGAAAAAAGATCTTACTAATAAAATTAGCGCGTTACGTAACACTTAAATACACCCACTCCCCGTAACACGAAATAACGTTTGGACCTACACCCCCACCCCACTGAGTGACACGTAATATTTGAATGGCTTCGAATATATATAACGGCCACTCAAGGAACCTGGCAAAAGTAGCCATTTTGGACAGTTGACAGTTATATACAGGTAAATAAAAACACCTGGAAAACGTTATTTATCCTTGACTGCTTTCCACTGCATTCTGTATGCATTGATGCAACACATACTTTCATATTCATTGCTTCTGAAAGTATACTGTACTTGCTGTGAGGCAGTCCAAACAGGTAACTGATATACCGTTCAGCTCCTGCTATGGAACACACATTCTGTTTTTCATTGTTATTACCATCATCATCAGTGTCATCGTCATCATCGGCGTCACACACACGAAAGTGCCTCTTAAACAATGTTTCTCCAATTTTACCTAATGTTAACGCAACACGATCTAAACAATTTAAAATTATTATTACTATTATTTTTTTTTTTTTTTTTTTATTATTATTTTTTTTTTTGGGGGGGGTGGTCGGGGCTAGAGGGGTCAAACACACTCGGTAATTAACTGTATCGAACTAGCACATGTGGAATTCTGAGTTATTATTCAAAGGAGTATTACATGTCCCTGTATTTTTGTTTTATGTGACTGCTAATTTATCTCATTGGCAGTTGCAGGTACATCTTAACAGAAGGGCAAGTTTGCCAAAGTGTGATGGCTAAACCAACATCGTGGAAGACTGCCGCAAAGTCTTTGTGTATAACAAGTCTGACTACTGTAGCAGCAATCACGTACCTTGTAATACACCACCTTTCAGTGTTGAAGAGTTGGATGTAAGATCAATGCAAGCATTACTGTACCCAATGACAAGTCGCCTTTCAAATGACCGACACCATCACCCACAATACGAGGAATGATGCACTGGAGCGTGTGCCTGTTTTGTTTGTACTCAAGAAAAACAATGTCTCTATTCTCAGCGGCTGTTATGGCATGTTCAACTGTCTAATTTGGACAAAAAGACAAATAGTGGTCAATGTATATTGTGGCCGTTATAAAAGGTCCAACCATTCATTTTGATCGAAAAAAAAAAAAAAAAAAAAAAAAAAATAATAATAATAATAATAGTGGCCGCTGGCCGCATTGGACAAGTGGCTGTTATATACAGGTAAAATAAAGAAGAAAATGCATGTATGGTGGCTGTTATGGGTAGGATGCCGTTATGTACTAGTGACCGTTAAACATGTATTGACTATACATATATGCAAACACACACACACACAGTCAAACCTGTCTTAAGCGGTCACACAAGGGAGTAAATAAAAGTGGCCGCTTAAGACAGTGGTGGCCACATATAGAGTCTTTAAAACATTTATTGTTTCTTGTTTTGCCGTCTGTACTGTTAATTAATGGATTTACAGTTGACTCTAAACCATCTTTTGACATGTCGCTTTGTTTAGAAAATTGACCGTTCCCAACAAATTTGCTTTCTTTTGCCAATTAATTATTAATTCCCACTTCATGCGGTGTATTATCATAGTAAGTGAATCTGCCTGTGGTAATTACAGAGGCAATTAGATACTTTCCAGAGTCTTACTTTCTTAAATGATACAGTTGAGATGTCGGGACTGAATGGGTACTAATATTCCTGAAGGTGTGAAGATCGGTTATTTGCTATACCTTATCGCTGTTGTTAAAATATCCCTTTATATAACAGTAAACATTTACAGTGGCCGCTTAATACAGGTATTTTTTGCGATTTGGGGTTCGATTTAGGTGACCACTTATTACAGGTGCATTTACATTATAAATCATTTGGGAGGAAAAAAGTGGCCGTTTAAGGCAGGTTTGACTGTGTGTTTGTGTGTGTGTGTGTGTGTGTGTGTGTGTGCGCGCACGCGCGTTTGTTTGTGTGTGTGTATATATATATATATATATATATACATACACACACACGTTTTACGTCATGTTGTTGATTTGTTTTTGTTAATTGTCAAAAATGTAGAATATTCTTTCCGTAAGTATCGTATTCGTGATTTTTGTCGTTTGTCGAACGCTGTCTGGTGTGTGTATGTGTGTGCGTGTGTGTGGTTGTGTGTGTGTGTGTGTGTGTGTGTGTGTGTGTGTGTGTGTGTGTGTCTTTGAGCCCTATATTTTGAGTTTGGGGTATGATTAGTTAATGCTAAATAGCACAAACAGTTCAGCCAAACCTCTCTGATTTGGTATTTTTTAATAATAAATAAGTTTTCTATACCCAGCAGTCATTTTCAAAATGTCTAGGTATGTGAGGTTGTTACAAAAGTCAAGATGGCGTCCAAGATGGCCAAAATGTTATCCTATTGCCTATAACTGCCTCTATAATAAACCTAGGGTGATAGGTTTTGTGTCTAGTTTTGGGGGTCAAAGAATCCATTTAAACCATTTACAAGGTTGGTTTGGGTTTATGTCAGAAGAAATCCAAGATGGCGTCCAAGATGGCCAAAATGTTATCCTATTGCCTATAACTGCCTCTATAATAAACCTAGGGTGATAGGTTTTGTGTCTAGTTTTGGGGGTCAAAGAATCCATTTAAACCATTTACAAGGTTGGTTTGGGTTTATGTCAGAAGAAATCCAAGATGACTACCAATATGGCTGTCAATTTATTTATGTTTTCGATATAACATTCTTCACATTAAGTCTATGACTACTGTTCATTTTGGTGTCTAGTCATAGTTATGTCGGGTCGATGGATTTGTTTAAACTATTTACAAAGTTGGTTAGGGATTACATAATAAGAAATCTAAAATGGCCACCAATATAGGTGTCAAATAATGGGCTATTCACGAAAACATCAACCTCTGGGTGAAAATACAAAATATACTTTCTGATTGTGGTTTATTGTTTATTTAACAATGCTAAAGGACCCAGATAACTAAACGGTACTACATAAGTCATATATGTAGTGTGTTACTCACTGTTTCAGCTACTAAATATTAAACTGAGTGGATGGGGGAAAACTTATACATTGCAAAAACTATAGCTGTATCAACGTACATAAAACACGATTACCAATTAAACAATTGACTAAATATCAATCATCAGAACTGTATACACAGCTTTTCAATATATTTTCATATTTCAGTTATACTATGCCTTTTTGTAGGGGTGGTGGTACAAATGCCACGTCTGTTTATTACAAAATGAGCTCAAACACACGACTCTTACAGTACAAAAGTCTTTGTTTCATGCACAAAGCTGAGAGAAAATTTGGTGCTGAATTATCTGTTGTTGTCTTCTGAAGACTTCTGCGCAAAAGATGAATTAACAATTGTTAACCCTTTTTCCACAAAACATGATACGATGTGATACCCACGGTAACACTCGTGACTTAATGGGTAACAAACGTGACATCCTGGACAAAATGTATTTGTTTTGTCTAGGTTTGTAATGTTATTAGTTTATGGTATTGTAGATAGATGTCAGGACTATTTAGAATAGATGGGGGGAGGGGGAGCGGTTTCTTTCTTTTTTAAATTTATAAGAAACAACGATGTCAAAAATAAACAATAATCCTGTTAATTTTGACACTTCGTGAAACCCTGTATATATCCTGTGCAAGATATTTGCTGGATCTAGCATTGGCAGGTAATGTGCAAACTAAATGGTTGAGTGGGACTAATCGACGTTGAGTGAATTTATATGGGCCTATATGTATATCTGAACAATCTTACTAACTGTACATGTATGTTGTGTTCATTGCTTAAGAAGGGTGGACTCCAACTTAGAATAGTAGTTGCCTGAGGTTCTTTACTCGTAGGATCAACCACCCTCCTACATGTATCCTCCAAGCCAATGCCCCACAACTGGTATGTGCTGTGTTATCTATGGACATGTAGATATAAAAGATCCTTAGCTGCTAATAGAAAAATATACCAGATTTCCACCAAGACTGCAGGTCCAAATTATCAATTATTTGACATCCAGTAGCCATTGATTAATAAATCAGTATGCTCTAGTGGTGATATTAAACAAAACAACATTTTTCTTTTCATTGCTTGAAAAAAACACCTTAAGGGTTGGGGTCATGTTTAGAGGTTAATCAGAATATCTGCAAAACATCTTCTTCAAAGAAATATTTACATTTCCTGTTGTCTTCCCTGTAGTAGATATTTCCATTTTAGATATTCCAGCCAATAAGGATGCATCCATAAACAGTTATACATTAACTGATCATGTTCTTGTCAGAAATCATCAAGCATCTATGCTCCAGTGAAAAAGTCACTGAAAACATTCTCCGCCCTTCAAAAGCACAGAAAGATGCGATATTCTGCAAACAAGACACAGTACAGAGAACTAGCTTAAATAATACCAGTCTTAAAAGGGTATTGACATATCCTATGAGCCCAGACCTATCTCGAATGTGTCATCAAAGCATTTGAACGAGATCCAAAGAGAATATCAGAAACATTTTTGATTAAAGGTCCATCGACGCAGGAGGTGAAAGAAAGGACACATACCAAGCTTGAATACTTTGTGTGCTATTTGTATGGGCCGCCAAACTATATAGATGTGGACCAGGTTTACTGTGACATACGCTGTGAAAAGTTGTAGACAGTACAGGATCAACCGCTCTCATCGTCTGATGGGCCTTCTCCTATAGTGCAGATCTCCCAGGCTGTACGCAAAATTTGCCAAATATCACATGCTAATTAGAAAAACAGCAAATGTTACAAAACCTGACAGAAGTCGAGTCATAGGGATGCTTGAATCTGGGATCTCGCAGCGTGACGTCGCACATCAATTCAACCTTCACAGAAACACCATATGGCACTTATGACAAAGATATCAACAAAACAACCAGTTCAGGGACCGTCCTCGTAGCGGCCGACCACCGGTGACAACCCCTCACCAAGACACATGGATCCGAACCACGCATCTGCGAAACGGGTTTCAGCCAGCAACCCTCACAGCCCGTACCATCCATTTCTCCAGCGTTTAGTGGCCTGAATGACGATGCCAGGCCTGTATCAATGCTCACGGTGGACACACTCACTACTGACTGTGTGAACTTTGCTTTGGACCACCTCATCTGCATATGGCAGGTGCGCCCTTTTCATGGACTGTTGCTCATTTCCATACCTGCGGACAGTTCTCTTTCCATGTTATAACGTTTCATACACGGCAGTAAAAACGTATCAACAATTATCTTTGTCTTTTGTGTGTCACAATAACTTGTGCCTTTTGGTATATTATGTGAATCTGGTCTTGAGGGCGAAGAGATTGAGGAACAACCTATTGAATTTATCAGTGTAGTCGAGTACATTGTAGTGATCAAATCAAGAAGTGAAACCGTTTTTATGTAAATATGTAATGAATATTTCTCTTGAACATAGAGCTGGATCTGTAAAAATCATCATCTAGAATTTCAGATTATGCAAAGAATTCCAACATTCTAGACGGATATATGGATACCAAAATACCAAATACCTTAATACCAAAACTGAAAGAATACCAACGCCGTGGAGCCAAAGTCAAGTTGGTATACGACCAGCTGTATATTGACGGACATGCATATGACCCATCTACAGACAGGAACCCTAGTATACCGAACAACCAGCAGTGGAGGCCAAGAAATCAGCCCGATCGACAACCCTCCCAGACCCAGGATAATCGCGCACGGCAGAACCCCCTCACTGCTAACAACAGCTCGACGCCCACCACAGCTACGGCCACTGCCTCGCCAAAGTCGGACACACGGGAGAAGGAGATGAGAAACGTTTGTCATGGGATGTAACGGGGGCCTAGAGAAAAAAACTAAATGATTTTTAAAAAATTGTTTTATAAGAATGTATGCTATATATTTTTGTGAATGTTGGATTCCAAATGACTTTACTTGTGAACTCGATGGTTATAACGTTATTATAGTACCTAAAAATATAAATATAGACAAGGAGGTGGTTCTGTTATTTTTGTGAAAAACTAATAAAAACCCTGTATAGCATTAGTTGATGTAAAATTTGACAGTATTACTTGGTTGAAATTAGATAATTCAATTCTTCCGTTTGGTTATGACCTGTACATGGCTTGTATCTATGTGCCCCCTTCAAATTCCACGTTTTATAAACAATACGGCTGTGATCTATTTTATGAAATGGAAAATAATATTGAACATTATTCAAATAAGGACAACATTATGATGATAGGCGATTGTAATAGCAGAACTGGAACCCAGTCCGATTTTATTGTAAATGATCAACTGCACAGTTCTATGCTCGACTCGTTACAGTACCTGTTTACATATGCAACTGACGTGCAGATGGCTCGACGCACAAACCCAGATATCGTTGTGAACGACTTCGGAAACAGGCTCTTAAATATATGCAAAAACATCTCTGTTCGGATAGTTAACAGAAGACACACAGGTGGTTTTGCTAATGATTACACCTTCTGTGATACTAATGTATACAGTGTAATTGATTGCATTCTTACAAGCTTTGAAATGTTTGAATATATTAGCAAGTATATTGTATGCAGTTTTACTGAATATCGTGACCACGCCCCCTTGCACTGTCAGTTTATGTTGTCTAAGCCAATCACGCACAAGTGCAATATAACTATAGATGATGAGTCAGATTATAATGTCAAGGACGTCGTTAACTGGAAAGATGAATATAAACATCAATGTGTGATGGCAGTACGTTTATATTATGATGAGCTTAAAGACCCCATTATTAATTCTAATTTCATATCCGAGGAAGCTGTTAATAATGCGGTTAATATGTTCACTGATAAATTAAAAACAATTATGTCGCCTTTTTGTAAAACAGTACCAAAACGCAATGATGGAGCAAGAAATCGTAAGAAACCATATTCAAATACTGACAAGCCTTGGTTTAATGACGATTTCAAACAGCTATATGGTGCATACAAAAGTAAATTGGATGATTTTAATAAATTAAAAAATGATCTTAGATATAGACAATTAATAACTGCGAAAAAAACGCCATAAGGTTAAAGAATCTATACTAAAAACTACTTAAGAGTATGACGGAAATGTGTTGGAGTATATATGAATTAACAATCCTAAAGAATTTTATAGCAAAATTAAAAATAAAAAGTCCTTGCAACCCAGTTTTTCACTGAATGAACTATTTGAACATTTTAAGTCACTGTCTGAAAGGTCCGATAAGAATGAGACAGATCGAGATGTATTTGATGCTGGTGTCAACAATACTTGTGTTTATGAAAGTCTTGATGCTGAAATTACAGTAGAAGAAATTAACACAACAATCAGCGATCTCAAAAGGGATACAGCTTGTGATCTGGATGGGCTTATAAATGAATATTTTATGGAATGCAAAGAAATACTGTTACCTTTGCTGTTAATTTTGGTCAACAAAATTCTAAATTCAGGTTATTTCCCCGAGAGCTGGTCAACCGCAATAATTGTTCATGTGCATAATGACCCAAACAATTTCCGGGGTATTAGTTATCTTGGTAAATTATTCACTTCATCTTTAACAAAAAGTTACTTAATTGTTCGGAAATAAATAACATCGTAAGTGATGCTCAGTTCGATTTTAAACCAGGCTACCATACAACGGATCCAATATCTTCTCGACACTCTATAATAGCAAACACCTTGGCTAAAAAGGGGAGGCTTTATTGTGCATTTGTTGATTTCTCTAAAGCTTTTCACTCGGTCATAATTTTCAACATTTTCATGAGCGTACAAACTGTGCGGGGGGGGGGGGGGGGGGGGGGGTTAAGGGGCCAGCGTACACTTTCTTTGAAAATGAAAAATGTCAATCAACATTTTTCATTTGGGATGTACACTTTTTTGGGGGGGGTGGGGGGGTGGGGGGCAAAAGTACTCTTTGTACACTTGTAAAAATGTTGAAAATTATGGACGGCCTCTAAATAGAAACTAGTTATGGTACAAATTATCAAAGGTCGAAACCCGGGGTAAACTATTAAATGTAATCCGATCTTTATACCAAAATGTTAAAGCATGCGTAACACTAAATGGAAAACTAACATTAGTTCACCAGTTATCTTGGCTTAGCCCAAGGGGAAGTAATTTCGCCAATTCTATTCAATTTATATGTTAATAATTGTGAAATGTATTTTATACAAAATAATGTTGAACCATACTACTTCCGAGAACTCACTATATTCTTGTTAATGTATGCAGACGATATGGTTCTATCTGCCGAGTCATTTGAAGGTTTACAACATGCACTGGATAATTTGTTCATATATTGCAATAAATGGAAACTGTCTGTTAACGTCCAGAAAACAAAACAAAAATGTTTTTCGAAATAGAGGTGTTGTTAAAGAAAATGAAAAATGGTTGTATGATGGTACATATTTAGATATTGTTGATAATTTTAATTATTTAGGTATAACATTTACTTACAGTAACACATTCAATGTTGCCCAAAAGAAACTACCTGAACAAGATAGAAAAGGCTAAGTTTGCTATGCTACGCAAGTTAGTGGACTACTCCTTAAATTATTAAACAGCATGCAGTTTATTTGACACATACGTAAATAGTATCTTATCATATTCTTCTGAGGTGTGGGGCATTCACAGAGGTGCCAATATAGAACAAGTTCATATTGATTTCTGTAACCAATTGCTCGGCGTTAAAAAATCCACCCATAATGCATTTGTTTATTACGAATTGGGAAGATATCCCCTGACATATCAAAGAATGTATAGAATACTTAAGTACTGGGTACATCTATTGAATACTGAAAACTGTATTTTGAAAACAGCGTACAAATATTTGGTAATATTGAATAACACATTAAAATCGTGTTCTAATAACTGGGCAGGTTTTGTCAAAAAAAGTTTAAATGAACTAGGATTTGGTAATCTTTGGATAAATCAGAATGTCATTAACGAAAATTATACTCTAATTGAAAATGAAGCAGCGTATTTTTGACCAAGTTAAGCAGAATCTGCTAAATGAAATTGAGATATCAGCAAAATGTACATTATATAAACATATTATAATGGATATTACTCTACAATTTTATTTGTGCAAGCACATACCCGCCCACTATAAAACGTACATAACTAAATCAAGATTATCATCCCTTGACTTGGAAACTGAAAGAGGAAGATACCATAATATTGAACGCAATAATAGAAAATGTCACCATTGTAATGTTGAAGATGAATACCACTTCATGCAAGTTTGCCCATTATTCCAGAACTTAAGAGAACGATATATCAAGTTGTACTACAGACGAAATTCTTCTGTCTTTAAATATATACAGCTGATGCAAACCCAAAACACTAAAGACTTAATTAATATTGGTAAATATATTTGTTTGGTATACACGTTACGGCACTTATCTGATGTCTAATATTATAAAAGTTATTACTTTTCAGACGCATATGTTATAACTGTGAAATTGAATGTATTACTTCCATGCATGTACGTATTTAATATCTATTGGTTTATATATTTTAATATATTATTACTTAATATGTTAGATCAAACGCATGAAATTCATTGTATATAATTATTTAATTCTCCTGTGTGTTTATATATACTGTGTAAATATGTTGTGTTGATAAGCTTGTAGCTTAAAACAATAAACAAATTGAATTGATACCTTATCCCCCAAAACCCAAGACTAGTCACCCTGGACTTAATGTTATATCGAAAACATAAATTGTCACTCATACTGATGGCCATCTTGAATTTCCTATGATGTAATTCCTAACCAACCTTGTAAATGTTTTAAATTAATTAATTGAATCCTGAAACCTGTGACTGAACACCAAAATGAGCAGGTGCCACAAGTTTAATGTGAAGCAGGTTGTATCCAAAACATAACTTGACAACCGTAGTGATGGGTATCTTGTAATCCCTAACCAGTGTTGAAAATGATTTAAATAGGTTCTTTGACTCGAAAAACTTATGGCCAGACATCAAATTTATCATTCTCGTTTTAATATGATTGCAGTTATAGGCAATAACATGAAATGGTGGCTATCTGGGACGCCATATTGAATTGATTAAAATACCCAAAGACGACCTTGGTAAATCAGGTACGTTCCAAAAGGGCCATGTGTCCCAACACAACACAATAAAAAACCCCACCTAAATACAAACTTTACAGGTTCTGCCAAACTCTACCAGACTATTAAGTATCACAATGCTTTATGCCACTTGTTTCCCGAGGGGTAGGCTACATTACAGCCTGTAACTTCTGAAATAACCCGTTGCAGACCAACATAGTGCCAAATCCCCCCAGGGGTGGATGGGGGTCTATTGGCAGCTGACAGTCTATATTACTGAATAAAGCATACATTCAATAAGGTGGTATGGAATTCACTGTTACTTACAGTTGACGACAACTTGAACGTCACTCGAGTTCACCAGGTTTCCATAGCGACCAGCAGAGACTCTTGCTTCACAGGTGTACTGACCATGCTCTTCTCTACTTAGATTTGTTAATCTCAAGCTTCCATCATGCCCCACGGTCTGTCCTCCAAACATCCAGGTCAGACTGGACGGACTGGGATTGCTGTCTGCAGTACAGGTCAAGGTCAGATCATCACCTTCCTTATGGGAGTCGTGTGTTGATAACGTTATTTGAATTCGGGGGGAATCTAAAATACAAAGTGTCAAAAAGAGTTGTCCAGAAGAGTGGGTAGAACTTTAATGATATTTCTGTGCAGCAGCACAGTATTAATGGTCAGATGTCATACAATGTACTGTTCTGCTACAATGAATGAATGAATGTTTAACGACACCCCAGCACAAAAATACACATCGGCTATTGGGTGTCATAAAAAGGTAAGTATATGGAAATATTATTTATAAAATTATGTAAAAACACAGTGTAAAGAGCTGTGAGAAAAGTACAATACACTACAAATAGCAACGTATAATATATATTTTAAAATTTGGTATACAAATCAAAGTGTTTTAAAAATTCTAAAATTAGTTTAGGCAAGAATTTAAAAGATTCCAAACCATTTCTGTTGCCAAATACATCATTTCTGGTCGGCTTCAGATGATTGCATTCCACCAAAATGTGGCGCACAGTTAATGTACACTCACAATGTTCACACTGAGAAGGAGGGCCCTTAAGTCTTTAAAACAAATGAATGCGTCAAATATGTATGGCCAATACAGGCACGGCACAAGACTACCGTACTTCATCCTTCCTGCACCGCCTATAGGAGGATTGTTACTCCTAGGACAGTCTTGACAGAATGAAGCTTGTTCAAAACCGCACTGTCCCGATCATCTTGCTAAGTCGAAAAGATATATTGGTCAATATATTTAAAATCACTGTAGGGGACACCAACATCGACGTGGAGTAAATTCAAAGCAGATTTAGCAGCAACATCCGCCTTTTCATTGTCCTTAATGCCAACATGGCTGGGTACCCAACAATATATGCTACAAACCAAGATACACTATTATCATGACTGGTCATATTTTAATTTTCAGCATAAATAGTTTTAGTAATATTTTAACTTTCATGCTAAAATTAAAAACTAAAACATGTTATTTGGTTATTGTTGTAACATTATTTTGTTTTGTTTAACGATATTACTAGAGGACATTGATTTATTAACCATCGACAACTGGATGTCAAACATTTGGTAAATGATATTAGAGGAAACCTTTCTATTAGCAGCAGGGGGATCTTTTATATGCACTTTCCCCACAGACAGAACAGCATATACCATGGCCTTTGATATACCAGCCGTGGTGCACTGGTTGTGAAGGGGAAAAATCTCAACCAGAAAATGAATCCACTGATTCAATCCTATGATGCAAGCCCCTCAGGCAAGTTCTCTACCAACAGATCTAGATCACCTCCGTTGAGTTTTTTTGTTAATGACGTTTCAAATTCTAATTGCCATGAAATAAAACTAGATCTATCCACTATTTGGTGGGGAAAAAATCTTGGATCACAGCACACATATAGCTAAAAGTTAAGTACAGCTTTTGTACATTCAGTAAATAGCTCTAAAAGATCAAGCAATGTGATTGCTTAAAAAATTTAAAATGTTCACCAAATTGTTCAAGGTGTGTTCATACGATTATTTAGTCATGTTGCACACATCATGTTGCTTGACGCATGGCCGGTTTGGGATTGATTCCCATCGGTGGGCCCATCAGGCTATTTATTGTCCCAGCCAGTGCACCACGACTAGTATATCAAAGACCGCGGTATATGCTATTCTGTCTGTGGAATGGTGCATATGAAAGATCCCTTGCTACTAATGGATAAATGTAGCGCGTTTTCTGAGAATATTTGTAAAAATTACCAAATGTTTGACATCCAATAGCTGATGATTAATAAATCAAAAGTGGTTCCATTAAACAAAACAAACACACTTTTACATTTATTGCTGGAATTGCTCTATAATTATTTTGTAAGCATATATCTGAAATCAGACTTCCAGCAGTTGTGATTATATTTCTAATTTATTGTTACAACTGAGAAAAACTGCAAACTCTGATCGACTTGTTGACAAGGTAAGGGAAACACTCAATGTCTTACAATATACAGGACTAAAATATGCTCTAAAATATATCTTAGATGTCCTCATTTTCGACACACTATCCCAAACGCTCCCTTAATTTTGTTTTTGGATGGACATATTTTATTTGGCACACTTTAAAAAAGCAGGCCATATTTTACTTCCTATTTTGAGCCCTGCATATATCTTGATAATAAATATAAATTCGAGAGGCACCTGTCAATGTATCTACATGTATCTGAAGCTTATGTCACTGCAAACACAGATGAATACAGTCTAATCTGCTTATTTGGATAAGCCTCGTGCAAAAATATATACCAGCTATTCAAATAAGTAGTATATGTATATACCATAAACCGAAGTTAGATTTCAACACAAGATAAACCCAGTTAGGACCTCTTCATGATTTATGTAAACTAACTGGAGTGTCTTGATGTTCTATTTTCATAGGGAACTGGGGGTTTTTGATGTTAATAAAATAGATTCCAAGTTCCATATTGTCATGTTTGTTTGTAAATAAGACAAATACAAGATGCAACAGTTAATGCTGTTTATAGTACATACATGTAGAACTTACTTTACATCCACTTAACCAGATACAACCATAAGAACTTATACGTGAAGTATACGTGACTTATATGCGCCACTTATAAGTGGTGTATCAGTTACCTATATATTGGTATAAATGTATCAGTGTGTATAAGTGAAAAGAATGGTTAACTGATACTTCACTGATACTCTACATATATTACACCTATAAGTGGTTTATCAGTGGTATAAGTGAACTGGAGTTGGATATTTTTCTTGTTGTTTCTATAAGTGAAATATTACTTTGGAGATAGTCCTTTTGCAAAGGAAATGAAGTGTTCCAAATCAATGACAAAAAACTAAGTTCAAAACATTTTCATGATTTTTTTTTTTTTTAACTAATAACTTCTTACGGGATTTATCGAATTCATTGGGAACAGTGGCTAAAAAACCAAAGATATGTAACAGATTTAGATAATATTTACAATAATTAAACATTCATATTATTAATATTGATACACATGATGATAGCATATGATTAAAACAGTATGATCTTGTAATTATCCCATACTACCTCCCCAACACACCACCTGTCACAATAAAGATATGTATAAAGAAGCTGCAGGGGGTGGGGGTGGGGGTGTGGGGGGGGGGTGAGGTGGTGATCCCCATAGCAATGTTTATCACAATATGGATTTATTTTATCTATTTATTTATTTATTTATTTTCATTGTTAGGGCTGGACCACCCTGTTACAAGAAGAGTAGCGCAGACATCAACACATACATATAAAATATGAAGATCAATCATAATATCTATGCATACTAACCAAATGACTTGAATTAACTATTACAGAATACTTCCCGAATTCTAAGTGCTTCACAAATAAATTTACTTAAATTCCACTTCTGTGTATAAAATTCTGTATTTAATAAAATTATCATTTTTAATCTAATGGGATGACACCTGTATTTTGGAGACAGATATTTTATTCTTAAATCCCTATATAATGGACATATAAACAAAAAATGGAATTCATCTTCCAATATGTCATCACAATAGTGACACTGTTTGGGCTAGTCATGTCTGTGTCTATTTCTATGAGTGTTAATATTTGTATAGCCTAATCTTGTGAGTGCATTTCTAAAATGATGTATATTCCAGTCCAAATATTTTTCTAAATGTGTAGTTGATTTAAAATATCTATATATTTCATATCTATCACTACTATTTATATCTGTTAACCATTCTTGTAAATATACGTCTGTTAGTCTAAGTTTTAAAGTTTTTAAAAAATATTTTAACATCACCAATTTCTTGAAATAGCCAGGCATAGCCAAAGCCACTACGGCATAAAATATTTTCCAACTGACTTGCCCAATTATTTTTACCTTTGCAAGACAAATTATAAAGCATTAAGTATGTTTGTTTACATAGCCTAGAAGAAGGTAGCTGTAACAGATGTGTCCAATATTTAACAGCTTTGATAATGGTTATAATGTAAAGGGGATAACGACCAGTCTCAGAATTCACCATTATATTTGGGGTTTGTGAGGGAACACATAAAAAACGTTTACATGCAAATAAATGTACATTTTCAATTTCAGGAAGACTGGAAATAGTCGGGTTGCCAGATGCCAAAATTTGACCTAACCTTGAAATAGGGTACATACAATGTTTTATGGTGGTTTTTTGTCATCCTGAATCGGAAACTGCATGATGACACTTTGTCATCATTGAGCAATTTTTTTACGGCCATTTTAAAAACACCTCCTCCAGTTAGGCCTACTGTGTCATGCTATAATGTCCTATAGGTACAAAGTTATTACAAGACCTCTACATATTTAGATACCTTTTACAAACATTATATAATAATAAAACAATATATAGCAACATGTAAGTGGAGTTTACTGGTGGCCATCTTGGTTTTCAAAATGGCCACCATTGCAAATTTAGTTTGTTCAATACTACCACACCCAGGCAAACCTAAACTTTGTTTTAAAGTGGTATACAGGTAGTTAGACATGATTCCATGATCACTACATATACAAGAATATTTGCAACCTGTATGTTATATATTAAAACTATTGTAATATAACAACTGTATTTATTGATTATATGTCCAAAAACCACTTAAAACAGCATCTTTCCAAATGCAGCACCCCCAAAAATATCTCTTAAAACAATTTGACAAGTAACTATACAAAATCATCTGCATCACATGTATGATATATAAGGTGAACTTTGTTACATATGTAAATGCAGGCATGTTAAAATAAACTGATAGTTGTCGAATTTGATTGGCTAATATAATGTTTACGCGGTCATATTTTGCACATTAAACATGGTACAGATGAAATAACATATTTACGATAGTGCTTAGAAAGGAAAGTCTTAATCTAAATCTGATCAATATGTTTGTAAAATACTTATGTGTTACAGCTCATTCAGATTTTCCTTTGTTTATGGAAGCTGTAGTGCATGTACTAGTGCAGGCTAAAAGAAACTGGCAGTCTTACTACAGATGGTGTTGAAACCATACGCTGTAGACAAAACACTTTACAGTGATTCATGCTTGAATACACTCACGACTATTGTAACTTCTTTTGGAAACAGTTTTGTTAAGAGATACCATATTTAATATGCTAATAGCAGATTCGTAATTGTCACATCGCACACTTTTAAATGTTTATACTATTTTTATATATTAGTAGATTATCGCATATTTTTGTCAGATTTTATGAGAAAAGGTTTTATTTTGAATGCGAAGTGTTTTTAAAATAATCACCAAATTTGAATTAGCAGCCTCCTTCTTTGAAACATAATTTTTACTGTAAAATGTGATATGCATGTACGATGTTATTACTGTTCTTCATCAGTGTAATTTTCATCATGCATAGTTTTTAGAATTTATTTACAAATGTCCAGTGCAATACATTGTCAGAAAATGGTGCAAGATAACCCTTGATATGAACAGTTATTCATGAGCAGGCATTTTAGCTACCAATCACATACCATTACTTCTATAAGCTTTGGTGGAGCACACACCAGTACAATGACTGGGTATGCCGTTTATAATGTCCCACCCACAGTCACATATATTTACATTCCATGGGTTCTGTTAATCGTCAACTTTCCAGATCATGGTTTTAACTTGCTTGATGTGCTCAGTCAATGCAAGATCAGTAGGAAGCAGACTTTTCATTTTGCGAATGTCTCTTTTACTTGTAAATATCGTGTGCTTCAAGTGGTTCATGGACAATTGTATTGTTTTGTCTTGTATAGCAAACCGCTGTTCAGCTGTAATCAAAAAAAGAAGAAGAAGTAAAGTTTGTTTTATTTAACGACGCCACTAGAGCACATTGATTAGCAGTAATCAGGTCATGAAAGTTTACCTCTTGTTCTCCCAGTACCTCCAGACCAACATCATGCTTCAACATTACTAATATATATATATATATATATATATATTATATATGATGGTGATGGTGTCACAGCCTATAACAGCATGCATTGCAAGGAACTGGAGACATTTGTCACCAAGACAAAAACAAAAACACAGACACGATACTGATATATTTGCATTGCTGGTATTTTTCTGATGGTAGTGGCAATATTCTGTTCAAATTTACATGACAAAAGCCTAAGCCAACCACTTGGGAGACGAATCTGTCCAGGTACTTGCAGTATATGACATGACATGATGTACCACAGACAGCTGCCTCTTTATTATGGGCTGTATCAGTACTGTTGAAGCACAGCGTTGGTCTGAAGGTACATACCGGTGTACATGAACAACAACTGTTTGGTAGTTTGCTATACAAACCGAAACAATGTACCATTTGTATGAACCACTTGAAACACACCATCTTCCCAAGTAATAGAATCAAAGGTCGGTCTCCTACTTATTCTGTTCTGGCTGAGCACGTCAAGCTAGCAAATCTACAAGGCATGCTGTGACAAGCTGCTGATCACCAGAACTGAATGTGAATATATCCGAAATTATAAACAACATACCCAGTCATTGTACTGGTTTGTCTGCAGTGGTCCACCAGAGCTTATGGAAGTAATGGCATGTGCATGTACTGCTAAAAATGCCTGCTTCAGGAATAACTGCTCATGTCAAACAGCAGAGTTAACTTGCAGCATTGTCTGTAAATATGTGGCATAGGACATGCAACAAGCCTCAAACCATGCATGATGAAAATGACTGATGAAAAACAGTAATGTCTTCATACATGAATATCACATTTCACAGTAAATTATGTATCAAAGTAGGAGGCAGCCAATTCAAAGTAGGATGTTATTGTAAAGCGACTTCACCATTTAAACGAAACCTTTTTTCCAAGAAAATTGGTTCCAGTAATCCACATAACCAGTATAAAGATTGACAGAGTGTATGTAACATGATTGATGATTACGAATCTTCCATTGGCATAAAAAAGACGATAACAGTATTTCTGCACAACAGAGGTTACGAAATGCGCCGGGGTGTATACAGCCATATGCTAAAAACCTTTATACAGCTTCCTTAAATGAAAGTACCTCTGAATCACCTCAGGAATGTGCACAGAACGATATTTCAAGAAAGGAACCATATGGTTTTTGTTTTAATATTTCTCAGATTATTTAGAGGAAAACGTCTCTATTGTTAACAAAGTTATATAATCTGTACCACATTTAAGATGCATAACGTAGCTATGCAATGGAAGCGTTCCATAGCGATGAAATTCGACAGCTACCAGCTTATTCCTGCATTTACGTATGTAAATAATTTCACCTGATATCTGGTACATGTGATTTTATTAATTTAACAGTTACATGTTAAATGTTTAAAAAATGTCATTTTACTTTTAAAAGTACTGTTCTGTCTCCATGTTGGGTTTAGACCAAATAACCAAGATATACAATTCTTTTAAAGTATAGCCTGTTATATATTACAATATTTTTAATATATGACATATCAAACTTGGTAACATTTTGGGTGCTGGTTATAACGTTTATTAAAGGGACTGACCTGTGTTTGCAGACCTAGCAAGACTTCTGCCTGTACACATAAGTGCACGTGTCGGGGGGGGGGGGGGGGGGCAGGGGGCATCAGCCTGCCCCAGCAACAAAATAAAATAAACACACATCCTGCTTTTTCAGGTCTTTTAAAACACCATCTTACCTTAAAATGTTTTACATATAAAGCATTATACTAATAAATACATTAGGAATGACCTTTGGTCGCAATGTTTTAAAATTTCGTTTGGCCGTTGAAAAATATTATAAATATTTACCTTCAAAATTATTTTAGACAAAAATCGATATTGGGATACAAAACATTACAATGTCCAGAAATACATTGATTATAGAGATAATCATATTCTAAGCAAGAAAACATAAATTATAATTTTAATAATGCATTAATATTTTATTTGTCGAAAACGTTGAAACGGCTACAAACCGAGGATAGTCCAATCCCTTTAATATAAGTATAGAATATTAGTCTGGCATAAATGCATGGAAATACTCTTAAAGTATATTATAGACATTAGTTAAAATAAAATAAATATTTAATTTCAGAAATTATGCCAAAATATCATGTTCCTTGCAAGGTGTAAATTAGGTTAAATTGGGATTTTTATTTCAAGGTTTCCATATTTCCATTTTTTTCTAGCAGAAAGGTACCCACCATTTCTAAAAACAACAATATTAGTCTTATCTAAATTCAGTCTGACAAAGCCTGTCAGCAGATTTCTTCAAATTATTAATTTGCGTTTGAAGTCCACCAAGGGGTAATTGATAACAAAACTATATCATCTGCAAAAAGGAGCAAAAATAACTCATTTAAGTTAGGTAGAATTTGTACACCATATTTTCCACCCTCTATTGCTTCATTTGCCAATTCATTTATAAAAAAAAAGAAAAAAGCAGAGGGCTTATTTTACACCCCTGTTTTACACCTAAGGGACATTCAAAGAAATCTGTAAACTCATGTGAATTATATCTGACACGTGCCTTAACAGATGCATACATAGCTTTCAACATATCCATTGTCTTACCATGAATTCCAATAGTTCTTAAAATATTCCACAATATATTTCTATTAACAGAGTCAAAAGCCTTCTTGAAATCAATAAAAGCCACATACAACTTAGTACCTTATAGCAATCGCTTTTGGATTAAGCCATATAGAGTAAAAATATGGTCAATTGTTGAGTAATTAGCTCTCAATTCTGCTTCTTCTTCTAAAAGTGTTCTTGTACTTTCAACCCAGTGAGTTAAACGTTTATTTATAATGTGTGTATATATTTTACTCATAACAGACAATAAAGAGATACCACGATAATTATCTGGGTTATTTACATCTCCCTTTTTATACAGAGGGATGATCACCGATGTAGCCCAAACCTGTGGATATATACCCTTGTCAAAAACACCATTAAGAAAAGGTATTAGAAATTTTATCAAACCTACTTGTGATTCCTTCAATAATTCTGCCGATATACCATCAATCCCCATTGCTTTCCAAACTTTAAGTGATTTAATAGCTCCAATAATTTCTTCTTTTGTAATTACTTGATTCATAGCTGATGTTCTTTACCATTACTTAAATTATTACATTCATCATAATTATTTAGCAATATATCATCATTATAATGTTGATCTCCTTGTGCCGGTGTAAATGGAATGTAAGTCCATAGGAATAGTTGTCTGGCCGGACTTAGTCTCCTAGGAATGCAAGTCCTAGGTCTAATATACCTAGGAATGCAAGTCCTAGGACTTACGTTCCTTAGCAATACTGGTCTGACTGCCAGAATATTAAGTCCAGGTCGGACTTGCATTCCTGGACAATCAAAATTTAAGTCCGGTGGTACATATAAAAATAAATTATAAATGTAAACAAAATGAAAAGCAGTTTCCTTTCTGGTTTATTTAATTAACTTGGGATACTGGCGCCTCTCCTTATTTAAATATTTTCGATATATTCCAATATTTTCGATTTATATTATTTGCAAGAGTATGTACACATTTTGCTGACCTTATTACACGAGCAAAACCAAGATCTTTATTCATTGGGTGTTGTTCCAACTAATAAATGTTTAAATATTTAAAAGTAACTCGAAAAGATTTTCAATAATTCGAAGCATGTATTAGTACTCGCAGATAAGTATAACTTGCCCATTTGATATACCAGCACAATTATCTGTTAGACATTATTTACTGGTATTTGATAATAATAATAATAATAATAATAATAATAATAATAATAATAATTCAACTATAAAAATGTGATATATATACACTACTGCTGCTAAATAATAATATAATTATATTAATTTAATTAAATAATAAAATAAATAATCTGTAAAATAAAGGAGGCAAAACATCATGCATTCATATTTTTTTTCGTACATACAAAAAATTAATTATTTGAAGGTAAAATTTGGTTTGGGCTACAATAAACCTTAATTGTTCATACAAAAAGTTAGTTTGTTTTGTTTAGCGACACCACTAGAGCACATTGATTTATTAATCATCGGCTATTGGATGTCAAACATTGGTAATTTTGACAGAGTCTTCAAGAGGAAACCTGTTAAAACAATTTATTAGTAGCAAGGTATATTTTATATGCACCATCCCTCAGACAGAATAGCACATATCATAGCCTTTGCTACACTAGTCGTGGTGCACTGGCTGGAACAAGAAATAGCCCAATATGTCCACTGACAGGGATCGATCCCAGACCGACTGCGTATCAAGCCAGCTCTTTACCACTGGGCTATACATCCCGTCCTAATTGTTTATATTGATACATGAATTGTGAAAAAAGTTCCTTTAACTAGTGCTCATTTCTGATTTGTAAACAGGTGCGAAACGAACTGATTGGTGGTGCAAAACGACCCGATTTGGGTGGTAGTGGTGGTTGGTTGTATGGCAAAACAACACGTTAATTACCACAACACATGTTTTTCAAGGCCAGGAGTTGTTGTTTATGAATGTATGCAGTATCAATAGGATGTTGTGGAACCTAAATGTTCCTGTTTATTAGTCTATTTTAATAAGGATATACATTGCATCTGTCATATTCTATAAATTTATACACTTAGGGTGGGGGACGCTAGAACATAATTTTGATGATCGATTAGATGCTCGCTGATTCTGAATATGGGTCGACAAGGGAGAATTGAAAAATATACTCCTTGGTACAATGGTAGCAATTTTTAGAACGTTTTGATGTGTGATGTATTACTTTAATAATTATAATTTGTTTAAATATATAAAAATATTATACCATTATATTTTGTGTTACTTGTTTACCTTCATTTCACTTCACTCCGAACTGTCGGTACGCCCCCAAATATTTACAACACATCTTTGGTTACATTTTGTATTTAATTTTATATTATAAAAATTGTTTCGTATTACTTTGATTGGGTATGGTATCAAGCCTTTTCGCCTCGTGCCGGTTAATTTCTTTTAAAAATGCTGTTCTTCTCTTTTGAGAAAAAACTATAAAACTGTTAAACTGAAACAGGAAAATTCTTGGATAGGATATCGACACAGCTTTAGGGATAGATTGGTTTGCATGAGGATGAAATGAACATTTACTTTAATCACAACAAAAACAAGTTATATTATTATTGTTTTGTTTTTTTGTCACAAAAATCCTCAGCACATTCTGGCCATCGTATTGTGGAAATGTGTGTGACTGGTATGTATTTAGCAAAAGATAATCTTGTTTTAAGATGCATGACTGCATGCATAGGTGGTGGTGGTTTAATGTGACAAACAATTCTACATTATTATTCTGAAAGGTTTGATTATATATCTGTCTGACGAAAATAATTTTCGATTATTAATTATTAATTATACCAGGTCACTAGGAAATGAACATGTGACAGTGGGTTGGTTGGTAATTTTTAAAGCATCTATTTTCAGGATAATTGTTGAACTATTACACTTTCAATAAAATTAGAATATTTTATTTTTTTCAATTCTCCCTTCTCCGCCCATATTAAGAATGAGCGAGCATCTTGAATTAAACATTTAAATAAAAAAAAACTAAGTAACTTCCAGTTCACATTAGAACAGCATCTGACATCACATGTATGGCCACATAGATATCAGCAAGGTAGAAATCAATCTGATTAAAATAAGCTCTACTGGGTCTATCCTGGTAGATCCAACAGCATTGCGTGGACTCTCATCCAGGTGACATTTCATCTATAAATAACAATTCAAATATCGACCAATTCCACTTCGCCGTTTATAACGTTATTCGGGAGCATACACATTCTAAAAATATCGGGCGAGACTATTTATGTAATAGGCAGTAATAAACTCTGGATTGTATACTAGCATAAACAGATTTTATGGCTATACCATCACGTTGTTGTTTTTTCGTCTTGAAACGAATTTTATATAAAATTTTATATTGAAATTAGTTTCCGGCATACTTCGTAATTCACCTGAATCATTTCGTATACCCTCAGCATATAATCCCGAATGTTTTCAAATTCTTTTGAAATCACTGGCATGATTTTAAAGTAAGGTTTAGATTGGTCGAATGAAAGGTCAACTGGACATGAGCTCCAATGGGCTGCTGTTAGATCCAAATGTAATAGTGGAGATAATTTTAATTAGATTGGGTAGAAATGCTCAAAGCCAGTGAGTGACATAGATCTGTGTCAAGTCAGAGATAAACTTATGTTAAGTTAGCAGTAGCTTGAAAACGTTTGTTTTGTTTAACAACACCACTAGAGCACATTGATTTATTAATCATCAGCTATTGGATGTCAAACATTTGGTCAGTTTGACATATAGTCTTAGAGAGGAAATCCGCTACATTTTTCCATTAGTAGCAAGGAATATTTTATATGCACCATCCCACAGACAAGATAGCAGATATGCCAGTCGTGGTGCACTGGATGGAAAAAAAGATATAGTCCAACACCCTTCATCATTTTATAACAGTTTATGTTGTGTAGTCCTGAAAACTGGTACACAGATTCTTTAGATTCAAATATACATGTATTTTGATTTTTTTTGTTTTGTTTCTTCTTAATTAAATTAAAATTAAAGGTCAACATTGAATTTTTCAAAGTCAGTCTCTCTCTCTCTCTCTCTCTCTCTCTCTCTTCTCTCTCTCTCTCTCTCTCTCTCTCTCTCTCTCTCTCTCTCTCTCTCTCTCTCTATATATATATATATATATTATTTATAAAATATTTGTTTGCATATACTGTTCTGATATATTAGTGGGTCACATCTAGAAGAATGAAACCCACTTTGTTAGACTATTGTGCTTCAATTTTTATGTTTTGCTGACAGTTTACATATAGGGTGTGGAAGTGCTGTCAGACTGTACTGGTGACATAAGAACAATAACTTTTTAAAACAATTATTTGAATTAAATGGGTCCAGGAACTTCCCATGGTATTCATGGATTTTGAACTTGTTTCACTTTATCTTTTTGGGGGACAAAACATTTGTCCAGATTTCTTACATTTTGGTAGATTGACCACAATTAGTTTCCATTTCCGTGGGTGGAGATAGGGTCAGTGGCATTAATATAGTAATTACTGGAGAATATTGAAATTTGGCCTCCGGGGACACATATTATATTGCTGTCCAATTTCATTTGTTTATTTTATATGATCTCACCTCAGACAGGACAGAACATACCACAACCTTTGATATTTACTTACACTTCACTTATATTTCACTAATACTTCACTGATATTTGACTTGTATTTAAAATATATTTCACTTATACAGTAATATTTGTGAAATGTCATGAATCACTTATATTTAGCTTATATCTCACTTATACAGCAGTATCTGTCAACTATCAGTGAATCACTTATATTTCACTTATATTTCACTGATATAGTGGGTTTTTTGTAAAATATGTGAATCACTTATACTTCACCTATACAGCAATGTTTGCCAATATCAGTGAATCAATTATATTTCACTTATACTTCAGTTATATAGCAATGTTTGTAAATATCAGTGAATCACTTATACTTCACTTATACAGCAATTTCTGTTAAATATCGGTGAATCACTTATACTTCAATTATATATATCTAACACTTCACTTATAGGTCACATATATTGTGTATAAGTGATACCTCATTTGAATACAAAATTCTAATCATTTACTTATAAGTCACTTATACTTGAAAAGTATTAGCAAATATACTTCACTTATAAGTGAAAAATATAAGTCATTTCCGAATGGAGGCTAAATGATACTGGCCTGATTAGTGAAATAAGTAAAAAGCCATTAACTTCTTTTTGGACCATTTGTAAATGAAATACAAAAGACACCCCATCCCCATTCAATCCAATCTTGAACTAGTCTTAACTTCCATCATCTGTATGTCAGCATTTAAAACATCAAGATTTCATCATAATCGGTCACCCAAAATGTGGCTTCACAATATGAACCAAAGTTGAAAAATGTCATGATCATAAGATCCCTCTAAAAATAACACTAGCAGCCAACAGCTTTTGTTTAGTTGTATCTGTATGTCAGCATTTAACAATCAAAACATTAAGTGTTCATCATAATCGGTCACCCCAAATGTGGCTTCACAGTATGAACCAAAGCTGAAAAATGTCATGATCATAAGATCCCTCTAAAAATAACACTAGCAGCCAACAGCTTTTGTTTAGTTGTATCTGTATGTTGGCATTTAACAATCAAAACATTAAGTGTTCATCATAATCGGTCACCCCAAATGTGGCTTCACAGTATGAACCAAAGTTGAAAAATGTCATGATCATAAGATCCCTCTAAAAATGACACTATTATCCTGTTCAATTATTTAGACCCAACGTTTTTTGCAAATGTTACGTTTATTTCCTATTCGATATTTGTTTTCTTTGCATTTACATGAAAACAAACCCAAACCCCGACAGGTTTTATATACAAATCATCATATAAAATGCACGAAGTTGACTTAATTCCACTTTTTAGAAATCTCTGTGTCTTTTGAATGCACGTTATTTCTCCTATAAATAACTAAGGTCATTTGCATATCAAAACATTGGGATCTGAGGCTACGTGAAGGCCATAATTACTTGTTTCACTAAATCAAGGTTATTATTGTTTTGCAGTGTGTAACAGCATTGTCTAATCTTTCCGTTAAACATAGATGTAAACAAACAGAACATGTAACCCTTTCTTGTAGGTGCATTATATTTAATAAATTTAGCTAATGTATTATGTATTTTTATTTATTATATCAATTATATATTAGCATGCCATACCTAACCTGACACAACTGAGGTGTAGCACAGTAATAAACACAAATCACCTCACACACCGCAGGAATGTGCTTTCCAAATTTATAAATAAATTTAATGCAGGGCCGGACCCAGAAGACCGGGGGGGGGGGGGGGGGGAGGGGGGGATAAAATGTCAAAGGCCACCAACATCAAATAATAATAACAATGTTATTTAATTTGCCTCTAAATTGGGAACTCATACGTATATATAATATATATATATATATATATATATATATATATATATATATATACTCTTCAAAAAAAGAAACGCAAAAGGGTACAAATGGGTTATAACTCCGATTTTATGTTTCCTACCGGTTCATGCTTTGTGAATATAAGGTCATTGCATGTCCCAAACACATTCCCACGGTTACATTCGATAAAACGTAGCTACTGTACAATAAAGTTCCAAAATGTGAATATTCGCAAAAACGCAGCCACGTGCAAACCATGTCACCACTGCACGTGCGTTGTCTGCACGTGCAACATGAACACCGACAGTATAAAAGTGCAGGGGGTGTTCGCTTGCCTGGCCTCTGTATCTGGCCGACAGTTGACAATCCAGGACATGCCACGTCTCAGTGAACCGCAGAGAAACAATGCCATCGGCCGACTAGACGCAGGCGAATCCAGAACGGCCGTTGCCAGGGCATTCCATGTGTCCCCAAGCACCATCTCCAGACTGTGGGACCGTTACCAGCAACATGGGATCAACACGTGACCTCCCTAGATCCGGTCGACCACGGGTCACTACCCCCGGGCAGGACCGCTACATCCGGGTACGCCACCTTCGGGAACGATTGACTACTGCCACCTCCACAGCCGCAGCAATACCAGGTTTGCGCAGGATATCCGACCAGACCGTACGGAACCGCCTACGTGAGGTAGGAATTCGTGCCAGACGTCCAGTTCGAGGTGTCATCTTAACACCACAACACCGTCGACTCCGACTGCAGTGGTGCCAGATTCATCGATAATGGCCTCAACTGCGATGGAGACAGGTGTGGTTCAGTGACGAGTCCCGATTTCTGCTCCGACGTCATGATGGAAGATGTCGCGTGTATAGGCGTCGTGGTGAACGTTATGCGGCAAACTGCGTGCAGGAAGTGGACAGATTCGGCGGGGGTAGTGTCATGGTGTGGGCAGCCATCTCACACACTGGCAGAACTGACCTGGTCCACGTGCAGGGCAACCTGAATGCACAGGGCTACATTGATCAGATCCTCCGGCCACACATCGTTCCAGTTATGGCCAACGCCAACGCAGTGTTCCAACATGACAACGCCAGGCCTCACACAGCACGTCTCACAACGGCTTTCCTACAGAACACAACATTAATGTCCTTCCTTGGCCATCGATATCACCGGATTTGAACCCAATTGAGCATCTATGGGACGAGTTGGACCGACGCCTCCGACAGCGACAACCACAGCCCCAGACCCTGCCCGAGCTGGCAGCAGCCTTGCAGGCCGAGTGGGCCACCATCCCCCGGGACGTCATCCGTACTCTGGTTGCTTCAATGGGCAGGCGGTGCCAGGCAGTTGTCAACACACGCGGAGGCCACACCCGGTATTGACTCCAGATGACCTTGACCTTGGTGGTGTGTCCTATCACTTACTCACAATGGACTAGAGTGAATTGTGAACAATCCTGCAACATTTGGTAATTATCGGACTCGCCATTCAATAATTAAATCAATTCTCCAAATGTTACGACAATGTGGTTTTGCGTTTCTTCTTTTGAAGAGTATATATATATATATATATATAGTATTTAGGGTGGGGCTAGGGGCTGGGGTTTGGGGGTTGGGTGTTACATTTGTAATGCGAAAAACCAAAGGGCTATTGTTCGGACTCGTATGGGTTCAACCACTTTTTCATCCCGCAGACACAGCCCTGAATGTTCAAAATATCATAGCATTGCTTGGTCAATAGCATCATTATTTCGATCTATGACTGCACGTGCTATTGTAGCAATGTGTAAACCACGTAAAATACAAGTTAGGTAGGGTATATAAATTGATTGAAAATGTATTAGTCGACATTCTTGTTTTTGTTATTTGAGGAAAAATATGCAGGGCCGTACCCTCCGGGGGGGGGCAGGGGGGGCAGCTGCCCCCCCCCCCCCCCGAGAATCTTGTCCTTTTTTTTTTTATATATATATCTCCAGTATAGAAATGTTTAATCTTTATAGTATGTTAAAAATTATTTATAAAATTTAGTGCCCCCCCCATGGATTTTGGTCAGGGTACGGCCCTGATATGGGTAAATCGAAAAACACTTCAGTTGATGTAAAATCGTGTATTAAGAACGTTTTCGATTATTTTGAAGATGAATATCAGCGCGGTAGACCTAGGTATGCTTCTTATCGAATTGTCGATCGAGTTGCCGCTGCACTTAAAGTTTCGGTTTCAACAGTAAAAAGGACTGTGAAAAATCTAAGCTCTACGAATCCAAGCACAGAAATCACTGTTAAAGAACGCGAACGAAAACTCATCGATTTATTTGATAAAGATGTTATTAGACGACGAGTATACAGATTTTATAGAGAGGGCGAATTACCTACATTACATAAGATTAACGTGGCTTTAAGGGAGGAATGTGAAATCAACATATCCATATCAACTTTACGAAGAACACTTCATGACCTCGATTTTAAATACCAACATATGTCTACAACCGGAAAAGTGATTTTTGAGGATGCCAATATATCAGACAGGAGACTGTCCTATCTCCATGAAATATCCAGTTTACGAGAACAGGGGTATTTAATAGTGTATCAAGATGAGACCTGGGTGAATGTCAACCACACAACATCCCACCACTGGACAGATATCCACCCGGGCACAAGTACCGCCAATCACCTGCCGAAATCAGACGCTGCTGATCGAGTTCCTAAACTCTGTTCGGTGACTGGGAAGGGAAAAAGACTTATTATTTGTCATGCTGGCTGTGATAAATATGGAATGATAGATGGCTGTGAATTGATCTTTGAGGCTAAAAAAAAACAGACGGAGACTATCATGGTGAGATGAATCATGAAAATTTCATCAAATGGTTTGAAGAACAACTTATGCCTTCTCTACCAGAACCTTCTGTTATCGTCATGGATAACGCAAGCTACCACAACAAATTAACTGAGATTACACGATGTCCTGCACTAAACGCTAAAAAGGAAGAAATTCAGTTGTGGCTAAGAAACAAAAATATACCTTTTGAGAGTAACATGACAAAGCCAGTTCTTTATGAACTTGTGAAAAGTAACAAATGTGCAAAGCAATTTGTTACTGATAATATTGCTGAACGCCATGGGCACTTGTGTCTAAGACTGCCGCCAAGACATTCTGAACTCAATCCGATAGAACTGATCGGAGTAAAGTCAAAGGGCACATAGCTCGTCATAATGATGGTAAAATGACCACGGTGCGGAGAGGACTTGCACATGCATTGAACTCTGTCACACCTACACACTTCTCTGACGCAGTTAAACATGTAATAAAGATCGAAGAAGATTTTAGAAAACAAAATAGTTTTATAAGAAATAAAATACCCCCTGTGATAGTCCCCCTTAATGAAGATAGTGATGAAGAAATGAGTTCGTCGACTGATTACGTTATTTCTCCATACCCATCAGGAGTATTACTTTAATGTATGCATGAACTCTTTAACACCAAAAACAATTTATTTCCATATCATTCACTATCAAACAACCTAACAACCTATAAACTAATCGACTAGAAATGCATATAGACTACACATACATACGAGAGAAATGTTTATTTAACGACACACTCAACGCATTTGATATACGTTTATGTGGCGTCAGACAAAACGGTTAAGGAGCATTATGACAGTGAGAAAGAAACTCGCTACCGCCACATGGGCCACTGTTTCCGATGAGCAATTTTGATAAGCAATAAGGGACGTTTTATATGCACCATCCCATAGACAGGATAGCACATACCACAGCCTTTATACATCAGTTGTGGTGCACAGGCTGGAACTAGACACAACCCAATGGGTCCACCATGTGGGATCGATCAGTCGACCTACCATGAGCGAACGCTTTACCTCTGAGCTACGTCCCGCTCCATATACAAAAAAAGCCTTAAGTGGGGTTGGGGTTGTGCAGAGGGTCACACCTCCACCAATCGCATGCATACCATATTCTTCTCTCTCTCTCCCTATAACCATATAACCATAGATTAAAATATGCTGAGTGTGTCATTACATAAATGACGTCTCTCTCTCTCTCTCTCTCTCTCCTCTCTCTCTCTCTCTCTCTCTCTCTCTCTCTCTCTCTCTCTCTGTCTCTCCCTTCAGCGCTCGCGCTTGTGTATTCCACAATATAATTATAATATTTGACACATATTTTTTTTTCAAACTGAGGTTTTGTCACTTGAACTCCCCACCTGAATCCGCGCCTGCTTCATTTTTACAGATATTTTCTTAAATATAGGTCATACTACGATTTGTGCGGATAGGACGATAGAACCGAACATTAGTTTGAAACGCACTATAGAATGATGCTTTTGATATGCAAATGACCTTAGTTATTTATAGGAGAAATAACGTGCATTCAAAAGACACAGAGATTTTTAAAAAGTGGAATTAAGTCAACTTCGTGCATTTTATATGATGATTTGTATATAAAACCTGTCGGGGTTTGGGTTTGTTTTCATGTAAATGCAAAGAAAATAAATATCGAATAGGAAATAAACGTAACATTTGCAAAAAACTTTGGGTCTAAATAATTGAACAGGATGATAGTAGACAACAGCTTTTGTTTAGTTGTTACCATAGCCAGCAATTCACAGAAGAAATTAAAAACATCTGACATATGATTATTTATAGATTAAACATCAACTGCTTCAAAAGTAGCCAAAATGAGATTAAAGCTTGGGTCAAATACATCCTTGAAAGTCCATTTATCACATCCGTTTATTGATACCAGATGATTTACATAGTACTGCAATTGTATGTTGTTAATATTCATGATATTTGCGATTATAGTTGTTTGTTGGTTCATAGAGTTGTTCACTGTAAGTAGTTATTTGAATTTAGCCAACAATTTGGCACATGGCTGTGGTGTTTATATATTTAGCATATATACTTGCATACAAATGCCATACATCGTGAAAAATGCATTAACATGTTGCATTTATCAGGATTTGTAGAATGCAGAAAAAATGCATATCAGAACATAAAGCTATACAATTTTTTTTAGCTCAATAGCTTAAGTCATTGCGGAAAGCGGAAAATAAATATCCAGAAAACACATTTTCATACAGTCGAAGCCAGCTTATTGCATACCGGCTTATAGCATTAATCAGTTATTTGCATATTATTCGGCTGCACAGCACCATTTAAAATCTGTGTTTACATGAATATGGAATAGGATAAACGGCACATGCATTTGTCGGGGGTTGGGGTGGAGCACACAGGCCGCTCCCTCGGTTCTTACAGGCCTGGCTTACATCGTGTTAATAATTTTATTTATTATTCATGATTAAATATTTTATTAGAGCTGTTACATGTAATAATGTATTTTTGTGCACCATCTTTCCCGCGCATCCCCTCGGCCCGTTATTTTGTAACAGTGTCAAACAAATGGAGGATTGGAATCTATAAAAGTCTCCCCCCCCCCTCCCCTCCCGAAATTGTCCTCCAACAAATGGAGGGTCTATAAGCTATGTGATATTGTGATATGTTAGTTTTTAGTCCGGCACACTATGCCGTAAAATAAGTCAACTTGAACGTCCTGGGTAGCGACTGTTATATGAACAGCCTGTGATTGAACATCACAATAAAACTTGAATGTCATAATGAAGTATATTTGTGTGGAGAGGAGTGCATGGCGGCATTAAAAGTGTGAGTGGGGATCTCCCCCCCCCCCCCCCCTCTCTCTCTCTCTCTCTCTGTGTATGTGTGCATACGTCTCTCTCTCTCTCTCTCTCTCTCTCTCTCTCTCTCTCTCTCTCTCTCTCTCTCTCTCTCTCTCTCTCTCTCTGTATATGTATATATATACTGAAAAAAACAGAAGAAACTTCCGATTTGTACATATAGTATTTGTTGTGTTAAGAATTCATTGTGTAATGAAATTATATAGGTAGTATTAGCCGTGAGCTGTATTATCAGGATTCATGAATTTTATCGATTATTTTTGCCCTGTTCCCAAACAAAAATGCATGCTCGCGGCTAGGTTGTTGCAAGGTTGTTACAAGGTAGTACAAGCAATGCAAGCTATTTGCAAGCTAACATTTAGCTCGCGTAAGGTAGACAGTAATTATGCAAGCTTGCCGCATGCATGTTTTCATTTGTAAAAGCATGCGCAAGTTTGCTGCATACATATCTTCAACTGTGCAAGCTTCCCGCAAGCATGTTTTCGTTTTTGCAAACTTGCTGCAAGCATATCTTCAAATGTGCAAGCTTCCTGCAAGCATGTTTTAATTTTTGCAAGCTTGCTGCATGCATATCTTCAAATGTGCAAGCTTCCCACAAGCATGTTTTCAATTTGCAAACTTGCGCAAGCTTGCTGCATGCATATCTTCAACTGTGCAAGCTTACCGCAAGTATGTTTTCATTTTTGCAAGCTTGCTGCATGTATATCTTCAACTGTGAAAGCATCTCTACACTTGTGGAGAAAAAGCTACGTCCAAATAATTTTCATGGTTATTTTGTTTTAATTCATAACTTCTCATATGATTTATCAAATTCAGTGGGAACAGTGGCTAAACAACCAAACATATATGTAACAGTTTTAGATAGTATTTACAATAATAATTTTAAAAATATATCTATTAATACATACGTATAATGCAATATGGTTAAAACAGAATCATCTTGTAATGATTGGATTTTACAATTGGCCCCAAAAATAATAACATATGCATGGCCATGAGAGGATGACATATGGGCCATGTTTGGTTGAAATTAGCCTGGTGGAATTTGAAAAGATGTTGAAAAAGTCTGAGCCAATTAGAAGCCAGGGTGGCCATCTTTGATTTTGAAATAGCAATACTTTGTCAGGTCCATGAGAGAATCGTTTCAACCAAGTTTGGTTGAAACCTGGATGTCAATCGGAGGCCAGGGCAGCTATCTTGATTTTAAATCTGCCCGAAAAATAACAAATTTGGTCAGGGCCATGACAGGATCATTAGGAATACATAGGGTTGAAATTTGCATGGTAGAACTTGAGGAAAAGTAAAAAATGTCTCAGTTATTCAAAGGCCAGGGCGGCCATCTTGGAAATTTTATTGGCCTGAAAAATAACAACACTTGGACCAAGTTTGGTTGAATCCTGCTAGGTGGAACAGGAGAAAACAAGAAGAAACAAACAAATGACTTTACACGACATTGTGGATCTCCAGATAGTGGGAGGAATATAACCTAAAACAAGAAGAAGAAGACTATAAGACCAGGAGCTTTTTAGCATATTAGTTTAGTCAAGACTATCCCACATACATAGAACATGTCTATCATACAGGTAAACTAATTTTGTAGCCTAAGTATCTGACAACATGTAGCACCTATTTTTTTGTTTTAACTGTTCATGTTTTACACTTTAAAACCATTGTTGTTGTTTTAAAGAATTATACAAGATGCAAGATGGCTGCCACTGATGATGGCACAAGCTTGCGGGAAGCTCGTCGCAAGCTTGCGGGAAGCTCGTCGCAAGTGTGCAGGTAGCTCGTCGCAAGCTTGCGAGAAGTTTGTCACAAGCTTGCGGGAAGCTCGTCGCAAGCTTGCGGGAAGCTCGTAGCAAGCTTGCAGCAAGGTTGTAAAAAGGTTCCAAATACTAGCTTAAACTGAACAAGCGTGCGGGAAGCTCATCGCAAGCGTGCGGGAAGCTCTTTAAAGAATTATACAAGATGCAAGATGGCTGCCACTGATGATGGCACAAGCTTGCGGGAAGCTCGTCGCAATCTTGCGGGAAGCTCGTCGCAAGCTTGCGGGAAGCTCGTCGCAAGTGTGCAGGTAGCTCGTCGCAAGCTTGCGAGAAGTTTGTCACAAGCTTGCGGGAAGCTCGTCGCAAGCTTGCGGGAAGCTCGTAGCAAGCTTGCAGCAAGGTTGTAAAAAGGTTCCAAATACTAGCTTAAACTGAACAAGCGTGCGGGAAGCTCATCGCAAGCGTGTGGGAAACTCGTCGCAAGCGTGCGGGAAGCTCTTCGCAAGCTTGCGGGAAGCTAGTTGCAAGCGTGCGGGTAGCTTGTCGCAAGCTTGCGGGAAGCTCGTCGGAAGCTTGCGGGAAGCTCGTCGCAAGCGTGCGGGAAGCTCATAGCAAGCTTGCAGCAAGGTTGTAAAAAGGTTCCAAATACTAGCTTAAACTGAACAAGCTTGCGGAAAGCTCGTCACAAGCGTGCGGGAAGCTAGTCGCAAGCTTGCGGGAAGCTAGTCACTGCTACTGCAACGTCATCGTCTAAATCGTCTTAATTGGGCACGTGTACACACTCGTTTGATACGGCGATGCAGGAATACCGTTCTTTTTTCGGATGAATCCAGATTTTCTTTACAACGTGGTGATGGCAGGGTGCGCGTCTATCGTAGGAGAAATGAACGCTATGCTGACTGTTGTGTTCTTGAACGAGATCGTTTCGGGGGTGGGTGTTGTGTCATGGTCTGGGCAGCCATTGCCCATGGTTATCGTTCACCACTAGTCGTCATTGATGGCAATTTAAATGCTCAACGTTACCGCGATGACATTCTCGCTCATCACGTCATTCCTCTGTTCCATAACAACGCCAACATCTTGATTTTTCAGCATGATAATGCCACCTCTCATACAGCTAGAGACTTAGGACAAATAACATTGATTTCATTGATGACTGGCCCGCTAAAAGTCCTGATCTCAACCCCACCGAGCATGTCTGGGATAGTCTGGACAGACGATTGAGGCGTCGTCCCAACCCACCCGCTAACGTCAACGAACTTCGTCAAGCGTTCATTCAGGAATGTACAATATTCCACAGGCAGAAATCAACACTTTAGTCAATTCTATGCGCCTGCGATGCACTGCAGTGGTCAATTCAAGAGGTGGTCATACCCGTTATTAAGTGGGTGGGTTTTTTTTTAGCCCCTACCACACTTGGTCAAAATTTCTCCCACTTTCTGTTGACCTATGGCCATGATTTTTGCACCAAACGATGCATCATGGAACATTCTTTAAACGCATATATAACAATTATTCCCCCGGTTTGTTTTCATCAAGTTATGTTCAAGCAAAGTTAGCGGAAGTTTCTTATTTTGTTCAGTATATATATATATATATATACACACACACACACACACACACACACACACACACACACACACAGTGCAAGATTTACAACCGTTTTGCATATGACGCTCACCTGAAATGGATGTATAATACAGCAAACAAATTTAATGACAAGATAGTGGCTTTGAGTTAAAAAAGTGGTTTTCGGCAAGTAGTTTTGCTTGACAACAGTGGTGGCATGTTGCTGTCATTTTCAGGAATCCATAGCTGATTGTAACAGCTAATTTGATAATAAATATGATCGTTTTACCAACAAAGAAAATCACCAAATATTAGGATATGAAACGTAGTTGTTTGAAAAGTTCTGGTCAGAAAACCAGTGTTATCGGGAATAATGGACATAAATACAGCTGGTCACAAATACCCATAACTAATCTTAATCCTAATCTTAATCAACCTACATCAGCTGATCTAAAAGTAATAAAAATTAGAAAAACCAACGAAAATATTATTTATCGATTCACATATGAACTTTATTTTATGTATTTATAAAACATTTAAGTGAATATATGTGAGTACAAATTATAAACATGTACCACTTCAGTGTTTTTTTGTTAAAAATTATTCCAGTAGTCTAAAGTTTAATCCTTTAAAATGTATTCCCCTGTAGTGTCTAGCCATGAATAACCTGACCAACTACCGTTCTCAGCAGTCACGGTTTAGCCATTTTTTACTCTCCGGAAATGCAGTGTTCTGTGAAGAGATTCCCAGCTGTACACTTGTACTCGTCTCCATTACTACTACATACTAACATATTACATACTAATATACTACAAACTAAAATAGTGTTACTTACAGTACACATTGAGCTGCACTGTGTTAGACTCGGGTCTCGATTGTCCGTCTCTGTCTGTGAAGAGATTCCCAGCTGTACACTTGTACTCGTCTCCGTTGTCTTCCTTTGATTGTGTGAACGTGTAGATGAATCCTGTGTGTTCTATATCATTGTTATTTCTAATCCAGTGAAAGGTAGCCTCTGGATTTCCTTGATCTCCACTTGGTAAAGAACATATCAGTGAACCTGTTCTGTCTTCAAGCCATGGATGTGATGAACCTGGAGACAAAGTCGGTGTACCAGGAGGATCTGAAGTATAAAAACGCATCTGTCTATAATTAAATATCAGGTTATTGCAACACATGGTTTAGGTAGTGAGATAAGAAGAACAACAATGAGTATCTTATATGTACTTTCCCGTAGGCAGAGCATCACAAACCAATTGATGTGCCAACTGACCAGCTGTAACGCGAAATAGCTGTGTCCACGTAAGGTATAAATGCTACAGAGACCTTGGAAAAACCCAGGAGTGTAAAAACTCACGCACTAGATTGCTTAGAAGGAATTAAGATAGGAAGTCAGAACAGTATGTAAGGAGAAAACAAAATTGTGGTTTAATGACACCACTAGACCACAGTGATTAATTAATCATCGGGTATTAGATGTCAAATATTTAATAATTCTAAAACACATTGTTCAGAAGAAACCCGCTACATTCATTTTGTCACTAGCAGTAATGCGTCTTTTATATGTCAGACATGACAGACTTCTGTTTTGTTTTCTTTCTCTGAGACCTGGCCCCTGTTCAAGGCAGGCCTCTATTTTTATTTTATGCACAATTTTCTAACATACCGTTGTTATTTGTTTTCAGGAATGAGAAACTCGATCGCCTATAATACATTATTATGTTTAAAGATTGTGTGATATTAAAGAAATAAGTTTATTATATGAATTAACTTTTAGTTACAAAAAGTCAATGTTGGCTACACTTTTGAATTGTTCACCTTCATGCGAGCACACAACTTCATATTACTGTTGTATAAATGAAAGCATACCTTCATGGTTTTATTATGGTTTTGTTATGATTTGGTAATAAAAACAACAAGTAACTTCAAAATGATAAGCCTATATATAATCATCAGAGAAAGATTTGAAAATGTATCTGGTATTTCATATCAGTTTTTATTTCGTACACCGGACTATATTAAGCTGCTGAACAATACACGGATAATGGGACACTGCACCGTGTCTTAAGAGACTGTCCACAGATTTAATTTGAAAATGACAAACGTATACTGATTATAGCCACTGTACTGTCAGGATGAATAATCAATGCTATTCCTAATCAAGTTAGCTGTCAATATTGTATTGTTAAAAGCTTGTACAAATTACGTTCGATCAATATGTTGATTGGGCGATTCGTATAAAATGTAAGCATGAGGTTAAAATAAGAATAAAGGTATCTACTTACGATAAATGGTCAATCTCCTGGATTTACTTTCGAATATCCACCATACCGCCAGGATGGAGTACACACACAGACTACATTATTCTGACTTCTGTTGGCTGTAAATGATATTGTACAGGTTCTGGTTTCTCCACTGTCAGTGATAGAACAAGAAGTAGACCCTCCAGGACAGGACCAAGTCAGAGTTGGTTTCGGGTTTCCACCTGTTGTAGAACAGTGCAGTGTTATGACGTCACCCTCAAACACAGGGAATACTGTTCCTGATATAACTGGAGCTTCACTTGGTGAATCTGGAAAGAAACCAAGAAAACAATTTTAAATACAGACTCATATAATATGTTAATGTTTCTAAATACATTTTCAGCAACATTATGATATATATTCACCACATTTAAATATTCAAATTTGATGTGTGATACACAAAACCTACATTACTGACAAAAATCTCTATTACTTTCGTAACACCAACAGAACTCACTCTACTTAAAAAGCAAGACCCCCCCCCCCCCCCCCCCCCCCCCCCACCCCACCCCCACAAAAAAACAACAACAGTAGCAGTACTAAGTAGTATTAGCAGTAGTAGTAGCAATAGTAGTAGTAGTAGTAGTAGCAGTAGCAGTAGCAGCAGCAGTAGCAGAAGTAGTAGTAGTAGTAGTAGCAGTAGTAGTAGTAGTAGTAGTAGCAGTAGCAGTAGTAGCAGTAGTAGCAGTAGTAGCAGCAGTAGTAGTAGCAGCAGTAGTAGCAGTAGTAGTAGCAGTAGCAGTAGTAAGTAGTATTAGCAGTAGTAGTAGTAGCAGCAGTAGTAGTAGTAGCAGTAGTAGTAGCAGCAGTAGCAGTAGCAGCAGTAGCAGTAGTATCAGTAGCAGTAGTAGTAGTAGTAGTAGTAGTAGTAGCAATAGTAGTAGTAGCAGTAGCAGTAGTAGCAGTAGTAGTAGCATTACATTGCAGTGAATGAGCTGTAATATAATTATAAATACAAAAGCCATGAAGTTGGTAAGATACACTATGACACATTACTACTACATACTAATACAACATTATTAACATATTACATACCATACTAATATGACAATTCAAACTAACAATGGCGTAAATCAACTGCTATATAGTAATATAATATGACATGCTAGCATATCACATACAAATATCATACTACAAACTAAAATAGTATTACATACGATAAACATTGAGCTGCACTGGTCTCGACTCGGGTATGGATTGTCCGTCTCTGTGAAGAGATTCCCAGCTGTACACTTGTACTCGTCTCCATTACTACTACATACTAACATATTACATACTAATATACTACAAACTAAAATAGTGTTACTTACAGTACACATTGAGCTGCACTGTGTTAGACTCGGGTCTCGATTGTCCGTCTCTGTCTGTGAAGAGATTCCCAGCTGTACACTTGTACTCGTCTCCGTTGTCTTCCTTTGATTGTGTGAACGTGTAGATGAATCCTGTGTGTTCTATATCATTGTTATTTCTAATCCAGTGAAAGGTAGCCTCTGGATTTCCTTGATCTCCACTTGGTAAAGAACATATCAGTGAACCTGTTCTGTCTTCAAGCCATGGATGTGATGAACCTGGAGACAAAGTCGGTGTACCAGGAGGATCTGAAGTATAAAAACGCATCTGTCTATAATTAAATATCAGGTTATTGCAACACATGGTTTAGGTAGTGAGATAAGAAGAACAACAATGAGTATCTTATATGTACTTTCCCGTAGGCAGAGCATCACAAACCAATTGATGTGCCAACTGACCAGCTGTAACGCGAAATAGCTGTGTCCACGTAAGGTATAAATGCTACAGAGACCTTGGAAAAACCCAGGAGTGTAAAAACTCACGCACTAGATTGCTTAGAAGGAATTAAGATAGGAAGTCAGAACAGTATGTAAGGAGAAAACAAAATTGTGGTTTAATGACACCACTAGACCACAGTGATTAATTAATCATCGGGTATTAGATGTCAAATATTTAATAATTCTAAAACACATTGTTCAGAAGAAACCCGCTACATTCATTTTGTCACTAGCAGTAATGCGTCTTTTATATGTCAGACATGACAGACTTCTGTTTTGTTTTCTTTCTCTGAGACCTGGCCCCTGTTCAAGGCAGGCCTCTATTTTTATTTTATGCACAATTTTCTAACATACCGTTGTTATTTGTTTTCAGGAATGAGAAACTCGATCGCCTATAATACATTATTATGTTTAAAGATTGTGTGATATTAAAGAAATAAGTTTATTATATGAATTAACTTTTAGTTACAAAAAGTCAATGTTGGCTACACTTTTGAATTGTTCACCTTCATGCGAGCACACAACTTCATATTACTGTTGTATAAATGAAAGCATACCTTCATGGTTTTATTATGGTTTTGTTATGATTTGGTAATAAAAACAACAAGTAACTTCAAAATGATAAGCCTATATATAATCATCAGAGAAAGATTTGAAAATGTATCTGGTATTTCATATCAGTTTTTATTTCGTACACCGGACTATATTAAGCTGCTGAACAATACACGGATAATGGGACACTGCACCGTGTCTTAAGAGACTGTCCACAGATTTAATTTGAAAATGACAAACGTATACTGATTATAGCCACTGTACTGTCAGGATGAATAATCAATGCTATTCCTAATCAAGTTAGCTGTCAATATTGTATTGTTAAAAGCTTGTACAAATTACGTTCGATCAATATGTTGATTGGGCGATTCGTATAAAATGTAAGCATGAGGTTAAAATAAGAATAAAGGTATCTACTTACGATAAATGGTCAATCTCCTGGATTTACTTTCGAATATCCACCATACCGCCAGGATGGAGTACACACACAGACTACATTATTCTGACTTCTGTTGGCTGTAAATGATATTGTACAGGTTCTGGTTTCTCCACTGTCAGTGATAGAACAAGAAGTAGACCCTCCAGGACAGGACCAAGTCAGAGTTGGTTTCGGGTTTCCACCTGTTGTAGAACAGTGCAGTGTTATGACGTCACCCTCAAACACAGGGAATACTGTTCCTGATATAACTGGAGCTTCACTTGGTGAATCTGGAAAGAAACCAAGAAAACAATTTTAAATACAGACTCATATAATATGTTAATGTTTCTAAATACATTTTCAGCAACATTATGATATATATTCACCACATTTAAATATTCAAATTTGATGTGTGATACACAAAACCTACATTACTGACAAAAATCTCTATTACTTTCGTAACAACGTTTGTATTCTAAGTGTTTTAAGTGTTTTATATGTGCTGAGTGTCGACGATATCGGAACCGGTATATGACTGAGAACATATATATGCATTTATAATGAACTGAACTGTCTATAAACACACGTACATTACTGACGAGTGCTGTCAGTTTTTCCAACGAGAAGGCGCCATTGAGGTATATAACAATTTGTGACATTAATAATGACGTTTGATGTTAACTAGACTGTGTGAGTATTCCGAATGAACTATTCAGAGGGTTATTTCAGTGTTCGTATTTGACCAGTGTGTATTATTATTGAAAAATAACGGCATCATGAGGAGTCCTGTCAAAATTTTCAGCGAAGAGGTACTTTTGGGGTATACCGCATTATACTCTATGCGGGATAACATGCTTTTCTTCAACGTGCCACAAGTTCGAGAGTACGAAGAGGAGATGGAAAAACTGAAACGAGAGGATACGGAAATATTACTACGAAACTTTATGTTGAGTAAGTTGAAAGTGGCAGAGGAAGTTATCAGCGAGATTAAATTCAAGCGAGTACATAGATCTGGGCCATTGAAAGTAAATCCTGGTAACATAGTTGCGAAATTTAGCTGTTTCAAAGACAGAGAACTGAATCAGTGATCCGTTCGAAAGCCTGCAATCTGAAAGGCACAGAGTTCTACGTGAATGAGCAGTTTCCTTATGAAATGGAACAAAACCGA
>NW_024533320.1:0-65438 GCF_016097555.1 Gigantopelta aegis
AGAGCTTACTGGAAGCTGTTCCCTGGAGATTTGTTTATAAAAATGGCAAGAGAAAAGACACATATTGGCCAACAACCATTCTCAATAGTAGCCGATATCAGGGTAACATATTATTATATTATCTATACATATTTCCTACTAATAGTGCTCTTGTAGGGGTAAAACATCACTATTCAACTCATAAGTAAAGAGTTTGGGCCGACTTGCCATAAAGAACATCAAGATGATTTCTATAAGTGACACTATTGCAATATTCTATCATAACATATGACTCAATTACTTAGAGACCAGACCAAATCCCCTTTTATTAATGGCTACCAAATATGGGACGGTGAGCTCGATATGTATGTTGTACATAATTGTACAACTGGTCTAGTTTCAAATCCTCTAAACATCCTATATGAAAGATGTGTAATATGAACAAAAGGGACCAGCATGTGGCCTGTCTGAAACATGATAACAGGTGGTACAGAAGACAACAAACAAGAAAATACTAAATTAATTCAATACTTTTTTAAATATGTGTCTTATTCATTAGGGTGGTTTCCATCAATGTTATGGACAACACTGTTACTTCCTACCATTCCTTTTTTAAGATCCAATTTATACTGATTGGGACTCCACTATAAAAACATTTACAAACACTACAACTAGTTCACCATCACACTGCCAACATTGTTAGATGGAGTTCTTACCCCAAAACATATGATCTCTAATAGAAGGTACAAGGATACTGCACTCACGGTAATCTAATCTTCAGTTATGTAAGTAAATGATACCTATTATCTAGGGAGTTACAGAACATGTGCCGATTTAAGTTTTTTTAATAAAACCTTGACTATGTACTGTGAAAAGAAAGAAGAGGTAAGCCCCTGTATATAACGGAGATTAATAAATTCTTATAGTTTCTGGGTTTATGAGGATTGCAATTCTGACCCTCCTGGATTTTTTGAATGCACACATTTGGCCAATGTATGTGAAATGGAAAAAAACAAGCCCATTCCTTAAATGGGTAATGTTGTTTAATACATACATCATTATGATTTCATTGCTATAGTAATATTACTCAATGGCATAAGAAATATGGAAGACTTAAAAAGAACAATAACAAATGAAATTAACAAATTTTATAAAAACTGTGCAATAAATTATGTTGAAACTTGATCATCACTTCATTCTCTGGTTTTTAAAAGTGACTTAGGTTCCAGTCCCAAGTCATGAATATTGGTTTCAGTCTGTGATGTGAAAGATGATACTAGTTTTAAAGGCTTAGCCTCATATCCTTGGTTCCCATTTTTTTGATGATGGAATAGGTTTTAGTCTGAAGTTATTATTGGTTTCAGTGTCTGAGGATGACCAAACATTGGATTCAACGTCTTTGTTTATCAGGTGATTGGAGAATGGGTTCCAGTCCCTCACTGCAATGAGATTTAGACTTAAAAGATTGTATTTGTTGTTAGTTAAAAATGTAGCTGTTAGTTGTTGTAATTGAGGGTTCCTAATAAGAGTATATACTACTTTCCAACGTGTCAAGCTCTTTGTAGACACTCGAGGATACTCATCAGATGAATCATTGTCCAGTTCTATTTCAGATAAGTCTATATTGAGTTTAAAATTGTGGAACTAAACACTATCTTACCTGTTGCATTTTTTTGATAGCTTTTATTAATAATTTTATAAAGACATGTATTACAGGATTATTTTGAGTATGGTCTAAATATAGATATCCAATATATAATTGATGACCTAGATCATGTGAGCCATAAACAAGTAGATCATGTGACAAAGTTTACCTGTATCATAGCTCTCAAATCCCTTCATAAGTACCACACGATCCAATCTAAATAATAGGAGTAACCCAAACCGATGGAATAGACATATTCTCAACATAGAAGAGAGTAGAACCGAGGACAACATTATAGAAGAAGAGAGCATATGTGTACCAATGGAAGAGAGACTACTAAAATAAACTAGACAAGACTGGTTATACTAACAGGACAAACCTGTTTCTGATGATAGTGTGTTTGTGGTTAGTTTTTTTTTATTGAATAAAAAAATACATGAAAATCCATTGAAACAATACACAATCAAAGAAAATATGAGAGGAAACTATAATAAAGACAATTAATTAAACCTTATTAGAAAAACAACCCCGTACGCAAGCCCAAATGAAAAATGTTGATTGTTTCTCCTAAAGCATATTGTAATTAGCCAGTATAGTACAACTGTTATTAATCCAATTACCCACGAAACGAGACATAATGTATAATCCACGCCCACACACAAATAACAATTTGATAACTGGCGTATCTCATTTGCATTCAACTATAACCAAAACATGTTAGGTGTATAGTATTGATTATCTTACTAGTCGCAATGATGGCTTGGATCTCTTAGGTTGGAAAAAAGAGTAATCCCCTTTTGCCAACTTCATCATGTGATTTCTAAAGAATATTAAACCACATGTTTACTTACAACCCACTCACCTGGCACTGCAATAAAATTTAACAATAAAACAGAATTAAATATAAATGCTATGAGTGGTCCTGCTACAAAAATACTAAAAAATGTTATTTGTTAGTCATGTGATAGTCATGTGACATACCATTTAACATAATAATGGTATCATCAATTGATGTTAGCAAACTTCCCATAATATCAGTATTATTAATAGGCCACCCACTATATCATCAACATTGCTATATATTTCACGTAAAATGTGTAGTGGAGCAGTAAATTGTGTACTAAAACTAAATTGTGCCTAGCAGTTAGCTATAATTAACACTAATGATCACCACAGGTAATGGAGGATCTTACTTGATAAAGAATGGTTGCCATGACAACAATAGCAGATAGAAATCCTACTGGATATTGCATCTACTATACTACGCAGATAATAAGATGGGTGTGTGTATCAGCAAGTACATTTACCTGCTCCAGGAGCATAATAATAACTGATGATTTTAACAATATATTTAATAATCACATTATTATATTCTGTTTTTTTGGATGTCTACAATATATCATGAATACTATCAATAATATGTCTTACTGTTGAAGTAAGTATTTGACATGAGACTCATAATATGTTATTGGTCATGATGTAATATCTACATATTGTATGAAATATTGAGAGAATAATACATTATACTACGTGACAATAGATTTCCATTGTGTTCTGTTAAGGCATAACTTCAAAAAGGTCTAACATATATTTCCAAATATACCATATAATGACAATTAATAAAAACATCACCGTCGGCAACCCAGTGACAGAAAACAAAAACATACTATATGAAATAATGTAACAAGGAGGTTACTCCTTTAATTAACATATAAATTACCTTGAGTGATGACATCCTCTTCTTCTGTATCTAGACAAGTACGTAAAAACAATCCAAATACTTGAATTTCATGTGGACCATCTTATAACAATAGACTGACAATAAACAGGTTTAACAAACTGGTCTTACGCGTAAGTAGTATAAATAAGACAATAATATATCCCATAAGAAGGAATACAGAAGTGACACAAGCAAAAATTGGAAAGAAGAACATTTGCTTGAAAAAAGACATGGATAAAGTTGTTAGTGCTAATGATGAATATGACAAAGTTAGGAAGTAGTAATCTTTGTTACTTTTTTTGACCATAAAGGATCTGAAAATATTTCTAGAAAGGTTGGAGTTGGATAAAACTCAAATCCTAAAATTAATAGAAGAGTCTAGAAGTCATAGCACCAAAGATACAAACATATATGTAAACGTTGTGGTGAAGAATGATAAGATTCACTGGTCTAAAGGAAAGTGGAACCTATAATGTACCACACCCACTATAACTTCACTTACACACAAGACCAGGTCTTTTCCAACAAGCACCTTGGCCCAAAATTTTAGTCTTGGTTGACACAGAGATCAAATAATTAATAGAATTATCTAAAAAAGATAATAATTATTCTTAAAATAGACATCATTGTGTACTTACTGATAGAGTTAAAAGTGTATTAGAAATTACTATTGACTTCATCTTGATATTCTTCATACAACTAGACACAATATAATGTGATATATTAACAATATATAAATATACCTTTTATTAAGTTACGGGACAATGAAAGTAGCATTAGGTGTTGGAGTTGTACTAGTAATACCAAGCATATTCTGTATTGTATTAAGTTGAGATACATTATATTATTAACAGCCACAAATAGGCAGCATTTGTTAAATTGACTGGCAATGAACACTTCATATTTAATGATAGCAGTCTCTATTGGTCACACAGAGAATATTCCCAACGTAATATTAGTTTTCTGGTAGACAGTGTCCTAGGTTAGCTTCCTGCCCCCCCCCTCCTCCAGAGACAGTATTTATTAATTATTGAACACTTTACTAACTAATAAAAATACTAATTACTACATCTAGATACTTTAAGTAAGTTCACTTCAAGTATTAAATCTGCATCAACTGGAATATATAGGGGGGACAAGCCCTGCCTCGACTAATAATTATTATAAAGTTTTTAAAACTGTCAATCTTTTCTAGCTCTTACGTGCTGATGGTGGTATCGTTAGTCGTCTTTACCACCCACTTTCATTCCTATTCTAAAGTAATTGATTGTAATACAATAGTCATTATATTACCTTTAATTCCACTGTCTAGTCCAGACATTACTTCCCCCTGACCTAAGTAAAGGTGACAGGTTTTTTGTCCCTTACTGATGAGATCGTTATGTCCAATCACACGCCCATTATATCGAATGTTGACCTAGCCAATGTTATAATACTTAATTAAAGTAGGCAGGTTTACCTTACGACCAGCCTTTGCCATTTACCAGTACCATAGGTCAGTTTCTTCAATAATTGTACCATTCAATAATGTTCTTTTGTAATTCTAATACAAATATAATAATAATAAAATCAAGTTATGCTTACCTCTTGTTTAACAGGTACATTTGTCAATGTACTAGTATCTATATTAACATCATCTTTGTTTTTCTTCTTTTTTGATTTCTTTTTCTTTTGTGGTAAACCTCCTCCGGAGTTGCTATGGTAACCTTACGTTTCCTAGAATTTTGAGTTTGTCTCTTTATTCTCTGGAGGAACTTTATTTTCTTCGAGTTCCTGTTAATGAATCAGTACTCTACTAGCATAAACCACACCCCTACCTGATCTGAAGTAATTTCTGAATAGTAGGTGATTGATAATGTAAATGTTGTAAGGAAGGGTAATCCATTGTATCAACAATGTCATTATCATATAATAAATGAGTAAACCCCTGTCTAAATGAGATAATTAAGACTATAATTGTATAGCAGCAATACCTCTAAGTCTTCATCTCCACTGAGGAGTGGGTCTCATACTCATTACTGCTAACTTCTCCCATTGAGTCTCTACAGCTTCTTCAATATAATAACCAGTTAAATGTACAACATGTGTCTTCTCAGAATTAGTTTTAATATAATAACTGTCATTTCTTCTCCTTCTGATATCTCTAAATTTATGACTGTTGATTATGACTGTCTGAATTATTTAGCAGACAATAATATAGTCAACTTATGCAATGACAGCATGGGACTTCTATTGATACTGGATCATCTCCAGGGTCTAATACCGCATGTGATACATGAAATGACTTATTTACAATAGAATTATATTGGTTGCCACGGTACAATTTAGTCCTACCAAAAATAATAAAAAATATTAAACTACTATCGTTTTTGACACTTACCCCAGAACATCTTTTTTTCCACGTGTTAATTGCGCATGCGCAGTTTGCTAGGTGTTCCTTTCTGTCTAATGGTGGACACGTTGTAGTGGATAGGGTAAGGTATCGCCTTCCATCTTCTTTTATATACGATATAAAGAAAGAAAAATAATTGTTATTTTGTTTAAATTAATGTTATTTTGCTCCAGTACATACAGAAATTGGTCAGGTATTCTAGAGAACCAGAAAACTCGACAAAGTGTATGTTAATAAAGTATTTTATTAAGTTCTATTTTTTATTAATGCACAGCATGTAAAGCTAGGGGTTTAATTTGAGAGTACATTTTAAAGTGAGTTCTTATAAACGTACTATTGCTAATGTATTAATATTAATATTAGAATCTCGTGAAACTGCTAAAGCTATTTAAACATATGAATTTTATACGTAAAAGCTATTAGATATTTGAAAGATGTCATTGCTCAGAAACAGATTGTGCCATTTTAGACGATTTAATGGAGGAGTTGGACGTTTAAAGCTCAGGTATACAATAAATGGGTGGAGTTAGTTATAACCCACCTTATAGTGTAAGAATCACAAGTGGCCACAAGGTCGTTGGGCCAAGAAAAGTGCTGGACCTTTTTTTGCAGTTATTTGAAAAATGCTGAGAGTAATGCCTGAAGTTAAGATGTTAAACACTGATGCTCTTGTTATTGAGCATATCGTGTCCCAGAGAGCACTAAAATGAGAAGACGAACCTATAGAGCTCATGGAAGAATTAACCGTAAGATATTGTTAATTTTTTAGTATATTATAGTGGTATCTTAGTATATGTTAATATATTATATAGTGTTATCTTAGTATTTGTATTATTGTTATCTTAGTATAGTTATATTATTAGTGTTATCTTAGTATATTGTTAGTATATTATTAGTGTTATCTTAGCATATTGTTAGTATATTATAGTGTGTTATCTAGTATATTGTTCGTAATTATTAGTGTTATCTTAGTATATTGTTAGTATATTATTAGTGTTATCTAGTATATTATTAGTATATCATTAGTATATTACTAGTTTATTAAAGTTATAGTATAGGGAATAAGGTTCTATTTTATAGCTTATATGAGCTCGCCATGTCATGTTGAGATGATCTTAACTGGAAAGGGATCAGCCTGTACCTAAACCAGAGGAAGGAGAAACAACAAAAAGAAAGTATCTCAAAAGAAAAATTAAACGACAAAAAGCTAAAGGCTGCTTTGATGGTTCAGACTAACATTTCATGTTGTAAGAGAATAATGAGTGATAAACTTTGATTTTCAGTGCGGGTGGGGTTAGTTCCTTGAAATTGTTCCATTTTAAAGTTGACTATTATAGACAATAGTCCTCTAGGAACTGGAGCTTCTTAGCACCGATTACGAATAGCATTGTACTGTAAATGCCATAATGGTAACCTGTTTATAATGTAATAAATAACTTGTAGTATTAGGGGCTACCTTTTTCATTTGTTTCATTAATTGTTCTGGAGGTGGGTGTTGGTTCATGAGATGATTTGTGCCCTAGATTAACAAAGATAAATTAATCAATGATAATGGTCAGGAACTTACTCATATCATCTCTTGAACACAAAAGTGTACCTGTTGAGAGAATGGTATGAAATTAGGATGATCCAATGATTTAGAAGATAATATTAATCTGAAATACAAAAGATCATTAAATCAATGGAGTGAAATTATTAACCCTTTCAGTTCCGTACTTTCTTCCAAGGGTGCAACTCTCGGAAATGCTGACCACTGCAAATGTTCTTCTGGTTTACATTTAGAGTGATATATCTATAAGTTATTTAGTTGTAGTTCAATGCTGTTTTTGTACTACTTGGTAACTGTCACCATAACCAAAGGCACCGTAACTAAATACATATGTTATATCTATAGTAGCTACCTGTAACTAAAGGAGACAGTTATAATATTAACAGTATTGAGCTATACCTTGTTGTCGTTATATAATAGGAACATTGAGCTCTAGCGGGTGACTCCTGTAATAATTTAATAATTAAGGAGGCCACTATTGATGGACTAACTAACTTTTATAATATCACATAATGTTGCTGTGCTGTACCTAGTATTTGTTTTATGACTGACTAATAATGGAGATATGAGATATACAACTTGAAAAATAAATATATTGCTTGAGTCAGTGGAGCCTGGTGTTAGCTGTATTTTGAGATAGTGATATTTCATGTTAAAATAAATTGTTTACTTCAAAAAGAGATGTGTGTTACAGTGTCACACAGTACCAGTCATCATTGTCAGTTGAGGTTGTGACGCTTATTAATGTACTCTTGTTATTACCAATATTAATCACTTAATTTTAATTGGTCACTTAAGATATACCGACTAACAATCAGTTGATAAATGAGGAAGAACAGGTGTGTAACTAACCTTCTTTATCAACCATTTGTAAACTTTTTAATATGAACAGTCAAACAACAACCTACCAATACAAGATTGCCTATAGAGAGTGGAGTAAGGAGGAACCACTTTATGAAGTGTTTGTACACTGTCTTCATTAAGATAATTGTCATTTTCTAAACTTTTTATATTAACTCATACCATAATTATTTCAATAAACAATAACAGCTGTCGTTATATGTTGCCATTATTGTAGGCACACGGAAGTCACATGATCCATAATGCTCCATTGATAATCGTATTGATTGCTTTCTCTCTTTTGTCCAGACTATAGTAAACTGAAGGTAAAAATCTTTTAACTAAATCCTTTTAATGTATTAATTGTTTTAGTGTTACTACGAATTCATTTGATTAACGGGATGATATAAGGTAACTAGTAATTTTAAATCAAATTTGATTTAGAATGTTTATTGTTCTAGTATAACAAGAAATATTCCCACAAAAAAAGAATATGACCAATCGACTTCAGATTCTTTATCAATAACACACTATTAGTTGAACACTCTAATCAACAATATGGCAATGAAATGCTTTGTAAGGAATCTATTTTATTTGTGTTTATTATTGCTTATTGTAGTGGAACTGAATGAAATTTGCTTGACATGAGTTTTGAAAGAATTAAATCTCTCTATCTTATTACGGACCCACAAGTATTATTGCCCCTGTTATTAATAGGAATACTATCTTCACTGTGTATATAGCATTGTTCTGCTGACTATTTGTAATTAGCATAAAAAAATAGTAGGAGGAATCTCCCTAATGCTGTAATTGGAGGGAAAAGGGGGTGGTTACTGCTTCTCAAAGAACCAAGTATTTATGTATCATGTGACTATCATGTGAGTTTATTATTTTAGGGAACTGTGGTAGTATGTTGGACATTTTAACTACTGTTGTTTTGGAGTGTCATCATGCATTAAAAACAGGTCAACTTGTGTCATTGGTTAGTTTAAAACTTTGTTTATAAAACCAGTTTTGTAAAACTTGTATTATAGTTCTGAGCAACAGCTTGTTGACTGTGCTAGAGCTTTTAATAATAGGTTGTAATGGGTAAATTACAACTTAACTAAATTTCATGTTATTAATATCTTGCTATATAGTGGTTTTACCATCACAAGCTTTTGAGTATATTCATTTATAATGTGGACTAGAACGTGAAGAGAGTTATCCGTATACTGCTGTGGATGGCAAGTCTGCCATTTTAACAGTTCTTTAGTGGCAGCTACTGTAAATGGTGTTGTTAATATTACAAGGTACTATTGTCTTTTAACTGCTTTAATAACTCTCCGTTGATTGGGCAGGGTTCAGAAGATGGACATTGCTTGACGCGGTTGCTAAACGTTGGTCAGTTAGTAGTGCATTGGATGGTACAGCAACATTTCAATTGTAAAGAATGGTGTTATAAAAGGGTATTTGATTGATGGATGCATATGAACAATATATCTATTTGTAAACATAATATTATTATATTTTGTTTGAGCTTCTAACATATCCCACTAGATTTTTATGCCACAAGGATGCTAATCATGTTAATCATGCTGGTAAGCTCATTGCACACCGAACAACTACTTTCCTTTGCTGGGATAACCCTATGTCCTTGTACTCCTAGTATTAATTGTGGTTATGATCAAACAGGACTCAGGTGAACAATATTGGATTGTTTAAAAAATTCTTGGGGATGAAAAATGGGTTATAAATGGGTATGTATTTGGATTTAATAAGAACAATTTAAATGCAAGTATTTAAAAGATATTTTGGATTGAACGAGGTCATAATGCTGTTGGATTAGCGACTGTGCATTCTTATCCTGTTGGTCTGAAGACTCCAAATACATGGAACTGTTTTACAATACATTCTTTCAATATTTTACTGTTTATTAGATTAATATAATAATTCCCCATGTTTGTGTACCCCACAGCCCTCAATATCCTTTCACCTTATTTATTGAAATACGAGTTCACGTAGACGTGGCGCGCAATGCTAATATCTATTAGTACTTGAAATGTGAGATCGCAAAGTCGCTTGAGCGATGAGGTGTGTCTGCTTTAATGATTCCAATGTACCTTTGAAGCAACAGACGTCTCAACTCAAAACAAGAAGAACGGTACGTTTAAGTTTAAGAAACAGACGAATCACGAGGAGGCATTTTTAAAACCTCTGTATATGTCATCTTTATTATATTATAAAAAATGTATTAGATTATTATGATGACAACTTGGAATTTAACAAGCACTAGGTTTTGATCTACATATTAAGCTGTTGATAACATAGTCTAGACTGATATATGTATTCTGGACTATCAGATAGTTTTCGTTTTGAGCTGTTATGGTGAAATTGGAAGTATTTATAATATATTAATTTGTAGTTTTACTATCATAACATATTACATATGGCTCATTTAAAAACACAGTTATTAGTGAACTATAAATGTATTTGAAATCTCGTTTCCTGACCAATATACCCTTAACACATAGTCATGTGAATATTCATGGTTCACAAATATGGAAACTATTTTAAAATATTAAAAATTGAAGTTGAAAAGTTATCAAGTCATTTAGTTAGTCTAGTTTGTTATTTTTCACTGTTTTTAGAGAACATGGCTAACTCTCTTACTAAAACGATTAATGGTGCATTGCCTCAAATAAACTTCACTCTATCAAAAGATGAAGGTGGTACAAAACGAAGACTTCTTTCCTAGCTCTGAGATGGACTTAATAAATGATGTTTAGAAAGATACGGAGACACTGACCATTATTAAAACGGATGATGATTAGCATAGATAGATGTTAACAGGTTATATAATATAATCCTTTATAGAATACGTGTGTGTGCTTGGAATAAAGATGGTACTTTTTTAATACCAGGACATCTTTCCTATCATCCTCACTATATTTTGTTTCTATTCTAATATTCTAAGTTGGGAGACAAAGGTCAGAAAACCTTTGTAATATGATCTCCTTTTTTTATACATTTTAGTTAGCTCTTAACTGTCGTGAGGTTGCTATCTATCGTCAAGCAAAGAACAGCATTTGTTTTTAACTCCAATGCTATTTCTATAGCACCACTTCAACACGAAGTTTATCCAATATATTTCACATCATAAATAAACTGTTGTTTGGTAGTATTTCTTTACTTCATTCATTCATCGTAACATGCGTACAAAGCATTAATATGCAAATGGAAAAGTTTGAAAGGAATTGTAAGTTTTATTACTTGGTGTAAGGTTAATTATCAATGGTTGTGTACCTTACGAGACCTGTCTCGACCAGATTTGATTAATAGATTACAAATAAAAATATAAAGATGATGATGGTCATCTTTCATCTGGTGAAGAATGTCCTGATCTATTCCAGTCAGTACATGAGCTAACCAGCTACTGATGATAAGCAGTCAACTCAGATATTGACAATTCATATGAGACAGATTCTTGTTACCTAGTTCTCAATTTTTAACTACCATTGATGATGACATGAGACTGATGGTCGAAAACATAACATAGAACGACTCAACGCATTAATTAGTCTTAGTAGATTTAACGGAGGTCATATCAATTGATAAAGATAGAATATTAAAGGAGATGTTGAGGAAACTAATGAAGGTATTAATGTATTTATATCCTAACTATGATGACATGATGGTTTTATAGGTTGGTGGAATTATTAACACGCCACCTTGTTTCTTATGCTGACTTAATCAACATCATCTTTGTAATCTTGTAATTGACATATGCTGTATAGGTTTTTATAGAATGGGTTTTGATAAGAGACATATTGTATATTAAATTGATGTGAAAATATCAATGTACCAAATTTTATAAATTTGTTAGAGTTTCTCTCTCTCTCTCTAGGATAATTTTTTCTTATTATTTCTATGGCTATCTTACTCTGTAAACTATCTGAACTTGATACCAGTCTCAGACCATGGTTGTCATGGCAACCATGGTGTCGTATTATATGTAAATACAGTTGATGTTCAATTTATGTTATTGGACACTTTGGCATTGTCCATAAATTTGTATATTGTTAATTTGTCTCTTGCCCCATTTTGTCAGAATAAACTCTGAATTAACACACATAAAAGACGGTCAGAGGTGACATACTTTTACTTTAAACCACTAATATTTAATAATAATTTATGAATAATAATATCAATTAGTTTATTAAAACTAATAACTTGGACCACGCCCTCTCATTAGGAAGTAGCTATGCTGCCATATGGTGTTTATTTCTCTACTTTTCTTCTCAAGAGAAGTGCTAAGTAGTAAATCTCTACATATAACTATGATAGCCTGATTATGTAGAAGTAAATGATACTATGATACAAAATATGATTAGTTACTTTTACATAGAGAGACGCATTATTACTGTATCCTCTATTGACTCTACCTTTTGAAAAAAAAGGAGAACACTATATTTGTGATTGTCATTTCTCTCTCTCTGTTCTGTTCTGTCTTCATCCTGCCACCTCATGTGATATACGTCTTTCTCTTTAATATGGATTTAAGCCGTTACTTTTTGCTAATGTCGTTCACATATGATATTATTGGGTTTGTCCAAGATATAGTGAACAATCGGACATCAAACAATAATTGTAACATACCATTGTATTATTTCTAATATTAAATTAATTCATAATCTAGGGACGTAAGGAAGTATCCAAATGTTTGTGTTCAGGGCAGTCAAATTTCAGTACATGTACTATCTTGGTCAAATCAGCATCTGGGAGTCACTTACCTCAATGTATCATATAACGATAGTAAATTATTAATTACTATTAATGATAAGGGTTGGTATTCAGTCGTTGAAGAGCTAATATTATGAGATATGTGATGCAAGTCCATTTCCATAACAACCTTCAACCAAAAGTCATTTTCCACCATATTATAATGATTTTGACTATTAATTATATAAGAGGAATTAATCCCCATTTTTTTTTTTGAAGTATACTTTTAACAAAAACCGGCAGCCATTATATATCGGTATTTATGTTTTGGGGAGACAAACTTTCGATGGATTACCTGTAGGCCATAAAGGTAACTAACTTCTATAATAAATGAATTATTATTTTTGGTTATATAGCGTCCACTGGATGTAACATGTACTTTTAGTGGAGCCCCTAATACATTCATCCCTTTTTGACTTTTCGTCCTCATGCTCACTCATATGGAAGTCACATGATATACATGTGATAGTCACAATGTCTCTTTCACAACTAGGAAAATGCTTAATTTGCTGGATCGGTTATTAATTCTGTTCACTAAGATGGACTTTTAATTGGGTCAGCATAATCCTCCAGAACCGCAGGTAAAGATGTTACTATGGAAAACCAATAATGAATTCTTTCGTTATAGGCATTTAATCCTAGTTACGGGTCTAACATTACTAATAGCGCCTGGAGATATTGTGGTAAATATAATATTGTTGGTAATACTATAGTCTATTGATTAGTTTCTAAAGGCTGCACATGTTAGTTTTGAATACAAGTCATCAATGCCAGCCACTAATTTGTGGGTACCTTACTATATATGTCTATATTATATGATGATTTTAATATACACTCTGTAGTTCTAATTCTGAAAAGAGATGTGTCATTACTACATTATGTATTATATGGGACAATACTGACAGCAATTATATGATGATGAGTGTTGTGGAAGAACCGTCTAAACATCTTCCTTTTCCTGACCCTTCCCAGTTTTTCGACACCCCATTCAATCATTACACCACGTAACATTACAAAACCCCCACACTCATCTAGTATTATTATAGATGAACTTGATAACATTTAACTGGAGGAATGAGCATCTACTAACACCACACCACGTATCATAAACATCTACCAAAGCCACACCTAGCAACAGACAAAGCCATTAAATACAGTGCCACAGTTCTGACAGTGGTAAAAGAGTTATTGGGTATCCCTTAGGACAAGTTACTGGAGTTAGTGGTAAGATCGTAATGATAAAGTATAATGTACTACATCGAGTGTGAACACGGTCTGGGATGCTGGGAATCTAAATTTATTACTTTACTTTTAATATAATTGTTTGTTGTGTAATCATTTTCCAAAAGAATTATCATTTTCAGACTCCGAATCACAAAGGTCCTACTATTCTCTGCACCTGTTCTTATAGTTAATGGATTCCACTGGTAATGTTTCTCAGAAGATGGAGGTGAAAATATCTTTTTTTTACCTCACCAGGTCCTGGCAGTGGATAACAAGTGATTATGTTGATGACTGATGATTTGCTAACCAGCAACTATTTAAATACATTTTACTGGTAAAGGGAAGCCTGTAGCTTTAAGGAAAATTATTTGAACCTGCATTGTAAACTACCATTCTGTCAATACCCAGCTGATTTAGCTGTTGCCCAAACGAAATGTATTCTATGTGCTGATGGGTACGTATATCAATGATAGCTTCCTTGCCTTGATCTCTCTCTCACGACACAACACCCACATATAGATATTTTACTCATCGTATTGTTTTCTATAATACTCTGGGAAATACCTCAAAGATATTCTACGTCTAATTGCATAACTTACGTTACTGGTCCCTCATAGTTTTAAGCATTATCCTAAGAATGGAGATGAGTTTATATTTTGTTGCTGACAGAGAAAATGGGACGTATTTATTCAATAACGATACATAAAACTAACCATGGATCTGTGTTTTCAACATGGGGGTTAGAGAAGCTAGTTTCTGCTCTTACATTTTGCTACTCTTGCTCTGACTGGCCCAATGTATGTTATCAATGGATCAATGGATAAAGGAAAGAAAGCTGTTTGGTTTACACTTGATAAATATGGCAATATCTTTAAATACAGGTCTCCATATATAAATTAAGTCTTTTATACTTTGTTTGTATTAGAAATAGAATATGTTAGGGTTTTTAACCAACCACATGATATTGCTGTTAATAAAGATGTAACTGCTAGATATGTATTTGAAGATCGGAAATCCTAATAAGTCTGGAAATTTAAATGGTAGGTCAATTAATATAAGTAATTAGTACTTATTAATAATAATTAATTAGTGGGAATAACTCCAAGTCCTTTCTCGTCATAATTTTCAAGCCATTCCAGTTTCTAGTTTTCACATCAAACTATAATAGCATCATCTCTGTGTCATGTAACGATGTGTTCAAAAACAATGTACCTCAGCATACCCTCACAAAAAAAATTAGTCAAGCTCCACCCACTTTATCTCAAACCTCGAATCAAAATGAAGAAGACCTGTACACAAATAATGTCCTACAAAACCTCCTCCTCCCCCTCATTCAATTAGTTTTACAACTCAGTAATAGCATTGTTCATCCATCAGGTTGCTTCATCACCATTTTATGAGGTAATAACCAGTGTCCTCCTCACATTTAGGATCCAATATATTGCCATTGTTGTCTTTTATTGTTATGGTTGGTATCCCTCTTTCATCTTGTTGGGTGCTAATTACATGCATTTGTAGTTTTCAATATTATAAAAATCACACTAGAAGAATTAGTAATAGCAGGCCTATTTTTAAAGTCTCCGACGTCATTATTCTCGTAATCCAAGTATCAAAAAAAACTTAAATGCTCTATTAAAAAAAAACCGCCGAAATAAAGGTTTACTCAAGTACGCACATATTATTCGCAAAGTGAAATGACAGGATGAAGAATTACTGTGTTTCAAAAAACATAACACTCAAATAAAAATTACGTAATGTTATTTTTTTCCCACTCCACAATACATTATTAATATTCATTATATTAATCAATAATCATTTTCCTTCTAACTATAACTTTTGATAACTTCAAACGTCTTCAGTTTGACATAACAAGATGGATTTTGGCGGTGTTAAATGTACGTTATGGTCAGGAATCCATTATGAAGCAAGCGATGGTATGGTAATGGCTGGGGCCTTCTGGCGATGACGCTGTTTTGTTGAAAGTTAGTAATTTATAAAATTGATTTGGAATTGTTTTATTATTTAGGTTGTGTACAATGTTTCCAGCCTTTTCCCCGAAGGTTGTTTTCCTTTGAAGTAAACACAAAATATAACAGAGTCAAGACTAACAGATTCATTTCTTTCTTATAGACAAAATGAAGGACGACTTATTGTGACATGATTTTAAAACGTTATATTGCTCCTTGTTGTATGGTGTGGTAATGTTATTTTAATGCCCTTGTTATTTAGTGGCTCCCTTTGTATCAGGTGACTTTGGTAATAAAAAAAAAAAAAAATATTGGACGAGTGATTCGTAGCTGTTGGTCAGTGTTTGGCATCCAAATGTTTTAAATAGTGTTATTTGTCATTGTGAATTAGCTGATATTGGTTTGTAAGAATCAAGGAAGGTAAGGACAACTCCCCTACGTAATTAATGCAATTATTAGTTTTGACATTATTATACCATTATGTAAACGTTGTAACAGTGAATTTAAGGTGGAGCTAAAAAGTTTTGTAACCAAAAAGTAGGTAAAAAATTAATACTAAAATCATTAGGGGGTGTAGTTTTATTAATATAAAGTCTAGTTCCTTCCAATCCAGGGTAAACATAATCACCTATAATTTCAAGTTGTTCATCCTCATCATTTCAACTGTACTACATGCAAGTATGTCACATATTTATAATACAAGGTACATTTGTTTGTAAAGTAAACATTTAACTGCAAGATGTACGTGAAAAGAAGGCGAGTTGTTTTGTTTGAGCAATGTTTTGACAACATTGAGTCGTCTATATGTTGCTGCTGCAGGTATGTTGCCATGCTAACTAATGTATTTATTATATTTTCATTACAGACGTCCTATAGAAGGCCGTATCCTTCATGCTAAATTAAAATGCAAAACTGGCATCCTGAAGTAAGTCGCATTATAAAAACACAAATCATGACTTTGTTTTAGCATTTTGTGTGTTCATATTGTGAAAAACCATTTGAAGGACGTCGACATATGAAAAAAATTGGAAAGGAAGGGTTTGGCCTATTGTGATGGGAGAGAGCACTACCAACGGTAAGTAAGTGAGCCATATGAAAACCGTCACAAAGATATAGAAGCTTGTGTCACATTATTCTAGTTATTTGGAGATGTTGTGTGTGTGCTTTAGTTGTGATAAGCATTGTTAAGGAGAGGTATTGACAACCTACGAAATTACCTTTAAAATGATTTTTTTTACTATTGGGTTTTGACTGTTCTTAACAAGTCATGGGTGGGTGTACAACATTTCTGCTGTACTGACCTTGTGATGTTCTATTTATCCAACAGGCAGGTAGTTCGAATATGTCAATATTAATACTTTTTATTTTAATGGTAATCATAATTAAGAGGCTAGTTGAGCCCGATATATTGAAATATGGATAGCGTCCTTAGTTGCAGAAGAGGGGATGAAACTATTAAAAAAAAGATAAAATACCAATTGAAATGCTCGTCCGCCGGAACACATGGAACAAACAGCAACAATTCACAAAAAGAATTTTTTAATCAGTTTTTTTTAGAGATCATATAGATGAATAACATGGATCATAATGAGTAATCCACACAGTATCGAATAGTTAGTTCAATAGCTGATTATCATTCCATCAGATTGTACTGCCTACAAGCAATGCAGGTTGAGTAAATATCATCATTAACAATGAAGGACAAATGTTCATAATCAACCATTGATATCTTGAAGTTGGTGATAAAAGTACTTATTTCAATCAGGAACAGTTATCAGGAGCTGTAGTCACTTGCCGATGTTCTATAGAAAGAACAGAATATTATTATATATTAAAAGGTTTACTTCAGTTGCTCCATTGATTTTTCAACAGGTTTCTCTGTTTGTTGGGGTCCCTTAGAATCCTAAGGCTCCTGACCCTCCTCTTGTCTCTTTTTTTACCTCGACACCATTCACTTTTAAGTCATAGCTTTCCAGAGCAAGATAGCTACTGGAATCGCAATACAAGTCACTCAGACCATCTTCGTTATTTTTTGCTGAAAGGACTTGATTCTCATGTGACAGGAAATACTAGTATATCAATTGCGAGTGAGACCCCACCCTTTTTATTTTGCAGAAATGAGCTTCTTTCTCTTTATGTTGCTTATCTCTCTGTTTGGGGATAGACCTAATGTTGTATTTATGATGGCAGATGATTTAGGCTATGGTGATGTCCAATATAATGGTGGTAAAGCAACTACTCCTCATCTTAATGTTATGGGAACCTCACCTCACAGTATAAGACTGGATCGTTATTACAGTGGAGGTCCAGTCCTGTTCACCAACAAGAGGTACAATATTGACTGGAAGAAATCATAATCGTTATTGTGTGTGGACAGCTAATGCAGGCAATAACTGTGATGATTTTAAATGTCCAGAGAAAAAGCCATTACCTTTAACAGAGTTACATTGCTGAGTTACTTTTCTAAAGCTGATTACAAAACATACATTTTGGAAAATGCATTTTTAGGAGACTTTATCGATTTAGGTGGCAATCCTAAATGGCCATTTCACATCCAGGTCAACATTGGTTTTCAAGAATGGTGGGCTACTGAACGTTCAGCTCCTTCAGCTAATATGAACTGTGCTTGCTTTGATAGTAAACTTTGTATACGGAGGTCTACTAATAATGATCCTCCATGTACTAACTACTACACTGTGAGTCTAATAAGCTAAAAAACTGTACTGTTGCTGAAAATGGTGATGATGGCTCATTTTTATAGTGAAAAATTTTGAGCAATTTCTTAACAAGAGTGTTTGTGATGGAAAACCATTCTTTGCTTATCTTCCATTTCACAATGTACACGTACCTATTTTGGCATAATATGAAGGCTACATTAAGCAATTTTAAAGCTGGTTATGATCAAAACGAAATCGATTATTCGGAGCCAGCAGTGCATTAGATATGCAGTGGGACAAGTCAGGCAACTTTTAAAACAGTACAATATTAGTGACAATACCAATGCTCTGTTTAACTAGTGATAATGGCTATGCTAAAGGTACTCCAGGTTCAGCTGCTTTCTTGCGAGGTCATAAGGCCAGTTTTATATAAGGTGGAATTCGTGTACCTGGTATTATTGAGTGGCCACCATGATATCTAGTAATCGTGCTACTAATTATTCTGTTGTCTCAACAGATCTAATGCCAACATTATGTGATCTTCTTAACTTAAAATGCCCAAAGATAGCCCTATTGATGTAATATCAATAATGCCACTTCTTAATAATAAAGACCATCTCGAAACAAAACAATTAATGGATGTACAATGTGGCTGATAACTTTGATTCAACTTACACTGCAGCTATTATGGAGATCGTTACAAACGTTATGCCACTTACAATAAAGGCAAAATGACTTCATCTGAACTGTATGACTTAATTGATGAACCCTTCTGAAAGTCATGACTTATCACAAGAGAACCATGATGTTGAAGTCCCTTCAGTCAGCTCTTGAAGTGGGAGACAATCTGTTTATTATGAGTGCTACAAAAACTGTTAATTGTATGAATCAATAAATATATTGTAATGTAACAAACGCTGGGAATGTTTATTATTTAGGACAATATGCTATTGTAATATTATCTACTATATACAATGTTTTGTTTGGCACTATTGTCTAAATATGTTATATAAGCTACACTATATGTTGAAGAAGTTCAGTCTCTTCCCCTTTTCAATCTACATCTATATTGCTGTATTGGCTGTTGCTGCTTTTTAATAAGAAAATATCAAAAGTTGCACAAAATGAAATAATAGAGGTTTCTAAGCAAAGAACAGAGAAGGATGCCACATCATGACAAGAATATTGATTAATCTGTGTTTTTTTCTATACATAACCGTTTTGAGAAGACATTTCAATATTAGGAGGTTCACTCTCTGAAGAGAAAATTCTCTTCTCTTTCAATTGATCTTTTACCCCTTGAGGTTTATCACTACTATTACCAGGGAGGTGGATCTTGACTTTTGTGTTGACTGTGTGTTGCAATTTTGAGATATTCTGTTTGATATATACGATCATATTGTTGTTTGAGTTGTTCTAAATCTCGTAAACTTGACAGACACCTGAAGTAGCTAAAGTTGAAGGAGGAGTAATCAGACTTGAAGGAGCTATACTAGCAGTAGTAGTTTGTGGTTTATCATAAGGAGTTGGAGTTAAGAGAAATGGTTGTCCCATGTTTTTGAGCTTGCAAAATGATATTACTGCCTGGTGTCGTAGTACGATACCGATGATGGTTGTATACTAACTGGAAAGGCTACCAGGGCTGATGTAGATCCGATATCTCCACGAGTTGATGATCCTAATGGTAGCTCTGTCGCAATGTTTGGAAAGTCCAGGTGGCAAACTACTAAATAAACTGGGTGTGGTCAATGACATAATGGGTGTGTTTAAGGAGTCAGTATTGATTGTAGTGGTTACAAGCTGTGAAGTAACAATAGGTTGTTCACTGGTGAATTATCAAATGCTGAACTAGGAGGACACTGGGTCACCTACATTAATAACAGGAGGTGGAGATGATGGTAACTAGCATGAGGAAAACAATATTACAAACACAGTTTCACAGGTTAAAATACTTTACTGTACGTGGTAACAAACCTTTCTGGCCAGGAATGACTACCCTAAGTTGTGGTCGTCCTGAATTTGCTTCAGAATTATCCCCATCACTAATAGTATTATCTTCCAGCAGGAGACTTTCCAGCTTGCCCCAGAGGTATGTAATTACGACCTCCACCTAATACCAAATTAATAATGTTACTATTTGGTTGCAAAATATAAACCTGGTAGGTGGAGCTTTAAAGTCTGACTTCGTATTGTTTGTAAACGAGGTGGGTGTACCTAGAGGAGGTGGCATTGAGCCACCAGACAGAGGTTGACCTTTGACCTTTAGACCCCGGTGTGCTTGTACTTGGTGAGTCAGAATGACTAGATCCTGCTGATCCTAACTTAACTCTTCCTCCTCCTGATACTGGCACACTTAAGGCATAGCCTGAGGGACTTTACTTGGTTATTATTATCGGGGTGGTATTGGAGATGGGTGTGGCTGTTGCTCTTGAACAGTTGATGGTAACTATTAAATATTATAATTAGGATTTGAGTGTGGCTGTATTACCTCCGTATGATGTAATACTTGATCAACTCTTCATCAATTCTTTGATAATGAGCATGAGTATTAGGAGTGAGTGGTATTTGAGCAGATGTGTCATCTTCATCACCCAAATCATCACTACGTCCACTTTTCCTCTTTTTTTGTAATATCCTAAATTTTATAACAATTACCTAGTATTTTTGACATGACACAAACCTCTAAAATATCTGCATTTGTTTTGCTTTCATCTGGATCTTTAAATTCAGTGTAACGTATATCAAAATGGAATTCATATTGGATGAGGCATATTGATAAAGTTTACTGTTGTGTGTTATCATAATGACAGCAATTTCCACATCACAAAGTATACTTAATTCATATGCTTTCTTTAAAAGACCAGCTTTACGCTTGCTAATGTGATCTGTAGATGTAGTCACATGATATCACATTGACTAGGGTCACCTAACCTGTCTATTGCGCTCATCTTGAATACGAGTCCCATTTGAATTTTCTTTCGACCCATATTAGAGAGTTATTAACCTAATGGAACATTATTATAAGTCACATGACTTATCTTATCACAATAAGAGTCTTAATTGAGTAACATCAAGAAATGCGCTATTTTTAGCTTCGATGATAAAATGCTATTTTAGGGACAATTGCTATTTTTGGCAAACGTAGGTTATAAATAAACACAGACAATGATAATGCATATTTTCTAGTATTTATATGGTACCTCAGCGATAGAAACTTGATAAATTAAGGGAAAAGAAGACAGGAGTCAGAGATATACAAGGTCAACTGTACTTCAGACTGTCTTGAAAAATTCCTTATTGAGGAAGAAAGATCACGTGATTCAACATGGCGTCGTTATAAAGATGGCCCTCCTTGTGTTGTATCAGATTGCCATTGTTCCCAATATAAGTTAAAGCATTCTGATGAAGGGTAAGATTGCCATGGCAACAACAGATATTACATCTATTTTTTAGTTTTTTTTTCACTAGTTCTCGATTATTATGTGAGTGTGGTCATACACAATCCTTACATCGCATGCCTACTTCTACTGATGCACTCATCATTTTGGAGAATTAGCCTCAGCATCCTCAGTCTCATGTTGTGGTCTTATTTCCATATCAGAGTTACCTTATATGACACAATTTTGTGCTCATGATCTCATTCCAATTCCGCCTGATGAAATGGATAGTGAGGTATATGTCATGTAATAGTCACATGACTATTGTGATGATGATGATGATATCATACTTTAGGTAGCTAATGTTTCGTGTATTTGTCATGGATTTGTATGCAGTGATGTCGGTAATTTACTATTGAAGTATTCTACAGACTCTGATGTCCATAACTCATTACCTTATGTGGGTTGTGCCAAGTGTACACACCCACTTTTTAATGCATCAACACACTTATCCTTCACCTCATCATACTAATCATAGTCTGCTTCAGTTAAAATCTACTGTTTCCAGTAACGGTTGGACTCTTCCTAATGACAAATTAATTAAAGTAATCACTAGAGGGTCTACAATGATGTTGGTGGCATTAGTTGAAGGAAGGCCATCTATAAATTAATTTGTCATGATATTCCTGTTGAAGCTGGGAAGAAAATAGATGTAAAAAGGCGTCGGAGTACTCGTTTAACTGGTAAAACAGGTTTTGAAGAGGAGAACGAGAGAATGACTGCAATGATTGACAAGCTAACTTCGTCTCTTACTAATGCTTTATCTACAACAATCTCATTTCCTCAGGTAAAATAGGTGTCGTCTGTCATAATTAATATTATTTATGAACTCAGAATGTTGACGTTCATCAACCAACGTGTCTATGTATGACATGGTACAATGACCACACCCACCAACTAATGGTTGCTATAGGGGACTTCTCAAGGGATGTAGTTGTCATTTATCCTCATACGATGTCATCATTCACTATTAAACAAGACAATGCTATTACAATGTACATGTAATATGTAAAGTGTACACATGTATTAAACTTAGTCTTTTCCTAGGTTATCTTCTAGTAGTAATTTTCTGTTAATTGGAACTTGTAATGGAGATATATCTCTTTGTAGTATTAGGTATTCTCTTTGATGTAGTTAATTTTGTTATAGTTACTTTTATGTAGCGAGAACAAGTTATACTCTACACTTCATACCAGTCAATGTGTTATTACATCACTGTGGAGGATTGATGAACAGTAAGTGTTGTCATGGAAACAATCTGATTCAGTTGCTATGAGAACTGTAGTAATTAGTTTATATAATTAATTATGTTATAATAATAAACATTCCTAAAAATCTTTCTACAGATATATTGTAGTTGGGTACGAGTCTGGAGATGTTATCTTGTATTCAATTAAAGATTTATCTATTATATTTTGTCAACAAATCCATTGTTGTTCTGGCCCAGTAACATGTCTGCTGTGGACACCAGATAATAAGTAAGGGTTTCGATTATAAAACCATCTTGACTGTTTGTGTAGGAGTATTTTAGTTGGATCAGCTGATAATTGCATACATATTTTAACAATGACATCATCAGGAGAAAACAAACCTACTCATTCCATATTAAATATTGTTAGTTGTTCACATGACTGTCATGTGATTAATATGTGACTTGTCTAGTTACTTCAAGAGGTTATGACAAAATACATTATTCAGGCGTTTTAAAAGGTATATTATTATGATTATAAGATAATTGCTATATTATCTACATATTTTGTCACAGGCCATCAGTCTTTTGTTGGTGGACTGACGTATTATCAGAATTATATCATATCCATTGGATGGGATGGATTAGTCATTTTGTGGTCTATTGAAGATATAGTGAATGCTAGTTCATCTGAAATAGAGCCAGTGTTAGCTTACAAATTAGGGCCACAACATTATGTGACTTTGTTACCCACTGGTATATGGAATACACCTGGAGATGCTATGTTACTGATAGCTTTCCAGGACTCAGCAACAATTAGTGTTTGATCTTTATTAAAATATTTGAGACAAGCACACTACAGAGTAGTACAAGATAATATAGTACAAGATAATAATAAAACAATATTTAGTAAAAAGAAAGAAGGGGGAGATAAAATTTCAACTGTGTGCATAAGATATGTTAGAGAGATACTACAATATGTGCCTAAGAAAAACAAAGACTAGCTATCTCTTTTTGGCTGAGGATGTAAAGTAAATGGAACCATACCAATACCACCTATAATGGAAGAGAGGCTATATTAACTATATAATGTGTGTTTGTACACATTACCTGGTGTTGTAGGAAAATCCTGGCATAGGTTGCATAAATGGGATGATACCACTTGCATGCCTTGAGCTGCCGCAATTGCTTGAAAGTTTGCCATTGCTGCCGCTTCATTTTGTTGTTGTTGTTGTTGTTGTTGCTGTTGTTGTGCTACAGCAGCAGCAGCTAGATGTTGTTGCATTGCCAGTTGCATTTGTAAAGCTTGATCTACAGGTAGTTGACCCATAGCTGCTATTGTGCTGCTGCTCTGCTTTGCCACATCATCAGATCTTGTGGTGGGAGGGTAGATGCATCGGTACACTAACCCCTGCTTTTTGTAACGCTTCCAATTGTAACTGCATTTTAATTAATTCTTCTGATGAGGATGGATTAACAATAGTTGGACCAACACCATTGCTTCGTAAACCTAGACAGAGAGAGAGAGTAAGTAATTGAGTGATTTTTTATCATCTACACACTTACCAGGATGAGTTGGAGAAGGTTGAGTTGGAGGATGTGATGAAGAAGATTGCGAATGACGAGAAGAGTCATGTTTATTACTTGCATGATGACGTCCGGTACCCATTCGTAAATGACCCATAGAAGAAAGATGTGGTTAGAATCTGGATGACTTTGGTTGCTAGGGCGACCAGAGAGATGTTCCTGTTTCATAGGTGCTGAAGTAATTACATGTGGTAGTCCACTCGATGTGGAGCTCCAAGCCACTCGTGGGATTTTCTTGGATTGGGACTAGGTTTCGACGTGCTCCACCTGGATGAATTTGAAGATCACCTCGATGTTGTTGTGTGTCATGTTTATTTGATTTATTATTAGAAGACTGGATAGCACCCACATGTGGAGGTGGGGGCCAATTTGGTGGATGTAATACATGTACTCCATGCACCAATGGAGTAGCTGATGGCTGACCAGGTGTTGGTGATGTCATAGTTACTCCAGGTGGTAAATTGAGACCAAGTGGAGGAGGTAAGCCTGGCATAGGAAGAAAGGATTGATGTGATGATGGCCATTGTGTTGCTGTATCTGGAGGTTTTTTTTTGATTGACATGATGTCATTTTTACTACGAGATGTTTTCTTTGTTTGTTGAAGTTGTTTGCTTGAATGATTACCTTTAGAGGGTGGACGACCTGGTCTAGCAACAGTTCTTGTTTAATTGACATGTTACGTCATGTATCATGTGATCAGATGGTATATACCTGGAGGAACAATTCTTTTATAAGGATTGGGTGGACTAGGTGTGGTCTTATGTCGCATCATATCAGGTTCACCGGACCGTATTCGTTTTGACTTAGGAGACTTTCTGTCATCTTTCTGTTTCTCTTCAGGCCTTTTGTCTTTCAAATGCAATTGTTGATAATCTAATGACATTGGTAGACTTGGATCATAGACAAAACCAGGTGGTGTTTTCATATCTTGTGCAGACATAACAACAGGCTCAGACTTACACGATTAGATGGAGCTAAAGAGGATGGAAGAGGTGGGAGTGGCTTATTTATACGAGGCATCATCTCTTGGTCTTTTATTGGTGATGAAGGTCTCTTGTTTGATTCATTATAAGATTGTAACTTCCGTTTCCTTGGAGGGACTTTAGCTTTTGTCCTGAATGACCGAATGAGACACAGACTGAAGATTATTATTAGGATTATTTGATTCAAGTGCTATTAAACTAGGAACAAGGACACCAGGATTATCTGTAGTAGAACGATAATCTAATTCTTTATTTGGTGGATAATGACCATCTAGTTTCTGATGATGATGTCATAGGTGACCATAATTAGATTTTGATTGGTTCTTATTTGAAGATGGTTCATGTCCTTCTCTTGCTGTTGTTGTTCAGAGTCACCTCCAGGTGATATAGGGTTGAAGAGCTAAATTAAATTGAAATGGCATCGTGGTGAGAGCAGGAGTATCCGGTTGCTTGTCATCTCGAGACGTTTAGATAAGTCATTTGTCTCTTGCCCCTTCTTGTCTTGATGAAAGGGGTGTGTCTTTTTCTTAGCAGGGCTCAATGATCCAGATCCTTAGCTGTCACTTTCATTACACCAGGAGGATATAATTATATGTTGATTTAATGACATCATGTGACTCTTTAGAATTGTTTTGTTTTGATTGTTCATCATCTTCAACTGGTTTCATTGAAAGCAGCAACATCAACTAAAGTGTTCAAATTATGATGATGATCTAATGATTTTGTCTCATTTGGAACAATAACAGAATTGGATAGATTGTTTGTGGCCCGTAAACTGGACTGTGTGATTAGCAGTGGGGGAGGAGGGGGTGTAGTATCTCGTGATTTATTAGTAGATTTAGTCTCTTCTCGACCCAATTGAAGGTTGAGGTGACTTTACTGCATCAAATGATGGTAATGATGGAGTAGGTTTTGGTTTGTCCATCTCCTGATATAGTGGGTGGAGTTAAAATAGATGGGATCTGAATACCATTAGGTGTTTGTTGATAATGGTTGATTGGATCAATAGATTTTGTTTTATCAGTATTTTTTCATTGTCACTTGTATCTGTGACATCAGAATATTGGTTTTCAGGTGCTTCATCAACTTTAATAGGTCACTTTTTGACCACACCTTCTTCATTAATTTCATGGGGGGGGGGGCAACATCTTTACTTGGCACATCTTTTACTTGATCTTTTTTTTTTCCTTTTCTTCTTCATCAATAACAACATCAACAGCTTCTTTTTCTGAGTCATGGCTTGCATGAATTTTAATTGTATGGGAGCATCTGGTACTCTTCAGCCAGTCTAGAATAAAATACAAATATAGACTTATTAGTTTGTGGGTGTGGTCACCTACCTTGGTGGTGCCCATTGATGATGAGTGGTATCAATAAGTGAACCAAATATGTTTTATTTCTCCATCTGATATTGACAATTAATAAACCTAGAAAAGAAAGAACCACACAACAAGTTATGCTATTGTCAAAAATAAATAACAGATGCTTAACTTTAAAAATCAATTGTTTAACCACACCCCTCTAATTAATTGTTCTGGGAAGAATTCTATCAACTACTCAATGTGTAACTACAGAGTAATGTAATACAGTATGGCTTCATGACAACATACACTGTCTGAACCATGTTAAGTGTATAATTCAATAAAGTGTGGGCCAATACTCACATTAGTGAAACATTTTCACAACAGATGCCAATAAGATTACATTACTAATACTACAAGACAGCTGGGACATATGGAGTTGTTATGGAACCACATACACTAAACATCAAAGAAATAGTGATAGCAGGAAACCATTACAGTGCACTATTGTCAAGTATGTCTGTACTGAAACAACTGGCTATTTGCCAAATTTTACCTTCAGCCTCTTGACAAATAATTGCTTGTAGTATTGTGCCAGTTTTGTTCCAGGAGGATAATATGTGTGACCTTCAGAGGTTGCTACTGGAGTGGAGGCTATGCTACCACTTGTACCACAAAATGGACTGTACATTGCTGCTGGCCCCACCATGAGCAAAGGTAGCGCAGTGTTAGTGGAAGGAAGAGAGGGAGACGGAAGGATAGATGTGGTACCAGCAGTCCTGGTACAGAAGGAGGGGGGAGGGGCGCCGAGGTAACTATCCTTCGGTCCTGGTCACTGTTGACCGAGGAACGGTTCCTATATAAAGATATAGTAGTGACATTCCTATGGTGTGATATAGGATCAAATTCAACCTTGTAATATGCTTGTATTACGATAAGTGTCATATTGTTAATGTAATGAGCGTTGTTCAAAGACATCTGTCATTGTATTGTTCACAATGTTCACTACAACTTGTAAAGTTGTGTTAACATTAAACGACATGTAACTTGGCAACCCTACTCCAGATTATCTATTAGTTTTGGTATATGTTTTTCAAAACAAGGGAATAATGTACATTAGTCTAACACTCATCATTGGTATGTCACTCTTCATGATATCATTAACTCCCCCAGCTCTATTGTAAGGGTAAACATTAGTATGGTATTTTTATTAAACACATGGTGATTGCTAGGTATTGTCCTCAAGGGAGTATTGAACTATATTCACTGATACTAAAATCACATTACTACATTACTAATTAAGTTAATGTAGTTTTTAAACAATATTTACAGCTCTCAGACAAACTGGAGAGGCTAGGAGGAGATGTCTAGGAAAGGAAGCACTTGAAGTTTATTAGTTTGAACAAGTGGACATAGAGCTAGTACACAGGGCGTGTCTTTGTAACCAACTACTAACTAACCTGAGCAATTGCAATTTCAGGAGAAAGAGCATCAGAAGACACTTGACCACCTCTCTGAAGGATGTGGTGAATCTAGTGTTGGAGTTCTGTCTCTCTCTACAGATGGTAATGCTGATTGTACTCTTGTTCCTAGGAGTTCTGAACCGTATCCCACTGGTAACATTGTTGGGGAGAGAGGTTTTTAGTATTGCTGGAGAAAACGTAGAGGCACCTCCAGACGTAAAAGACGTAGCTAACGAGAAGAAAGGTCGATTAGTTTTCTTGAAAGGAGGAGCTTCCTCAATCCCTTCATCAGCACTATCAGTTCTTTCATCGTCATCTTCTTCAGTGGAAAAAGCAGGACGTCGGGATTTTTCTTGTGTTTCTTTTCTTAGTACTTCCACTTGTTCTTTCATCATCACTTTGACCACTACTGCTACTACTATGAAGTCGATGTACATCTCTATTGCTTCGTCCACTTCCTTGAGATGAAGCTGATCCTTTCTTGTTTTGTCGTTTAGACATAACCCTTCATCAGAAATGTTAATCATATTTTGATGAGCATCATTAGATAGAGGGTGTGTCATGATAACTACCCTAAAAAAGACATGGTTAGTGTTGCTAAGAGACAAACAATGGCATGATAAATATTTTTATTTTAGTAAGCTCATTGAGGATGCGTGGGGGGTGTATAGGTTACGGTTAACTGTTGTGTTTAGGTTGAAACCTGTCAACCAGCTGCCACTAACAATAACTTGTCTCTAGTTTTACACTTGTTCTCAGACAGTTGTATTACTATGCATGAACACTATATAATTTCCTTATAAGGAAGTCTAATTAGTAACCATCCAGGATAACATAACTTAGCAATGTTGCTACAGAATATTAATTCATGGACATGATAACACGCTGTGTTGTAAAGGACCGATTTTTGTTTTTGAAAACCATAGCATCATAGATTTGTAAACTGAATTATGAAACATGTTATGTTGTTTTAAATGCTCAATGTATTCACAATGTTTAGCTGTGGATAATATTTGAGTGTCAAAAGCAACACTTATCTCGAATGTAATAACAAATAGATTATCGTCAAATGCTCCTTGGAATACCCTATTCACTAACATATTGGACAAATGCTATTGTATAACAGCTTTCAACACACTAGACAAAACAATACATACCGACTCCAATATATAAACTTTAAATGTCTTTATCTAAGGAGTATGATAAGATTGTTGTTAATGTGTAATAGTAAAAGTGGAAGCCATTTACTCTTGTCAACCTCCCAGAATCCTAAAGACTGTAGAGGTGTTAACTTATAGACCATATGGCTGGGTTAAGGAAATTGACAAAAAAGCCCCACCATGCTATGATTTCACTTTTCATTATAATACACAATATATGATAACGCTGTACCTGGATATCTTGTTGCTTCTGTTACTGCTATATTATTCTGTAGGGATACAAGCATGAGATGACGTCATTAAGTATGCAACTTAATTATAATTATTAAACGGTTTCTTAGGTGATTGAATGGTATGTTAATTAAATAGACAATATCGACAATATTAAGGTATGATGGACTGTATATGATTAAAAGACATATTTAATTTAAAATTCCAAATACAATAAATATTGTGTATATAGAAAATGTCTCACCTCGTGTTCAAAAATTATCTCGATTACTGTGACAATCAATACTGGTCATTACCAGAGACCTAAAGCAAAATTAACTACTAAAACGACCTAGATACTGACTCAGTAATACTCTTGAAATAGACTACTCGATCATCAAGATCTTGACAATCTCTTTTAGACTAACAGACACTTATTGCCATTGAAATGATAGATCAGAACTAGAAATCAATTAATCTACCAATAATTTGACTTTTAAACAGCTCCAACAATCGATCTAGAGCAGAGAAATCACTATATACAGTTTAGCCCTTGAAGGCACCAGATGCACCAACAGGCGAGTCTGTGGTTGGACATGCAAAGATGGGCAATCAGCACTCATAAGCCGATATCTTTGTCAATGCATTCCAATCATTTTTGATATCCCATGGAATTATCTTTTGAGGAAGTAGATAACATTGCGCATGCTCATAAACTATCTGGAAACTGGCGCCAACCAAAGAGATGGAAAAGTTTTCTAAAAGAAAGAGAGGTGACAAAGACTGTAGTATTGTTGATGGTGACATTATGTCTGTAACATAACAGGTATAAAACTTATATTTTATAATCATCCATTTGTCTGTTATCATAGAGATTTACCAACAAAACCACTACCATTACTAATGAAAGCTCAAGGTGAATTCAAGAGATGTGTCCTGTATTTGTTAACCTTGTTCCTTTAGACATCTCTGTCACAACCTAAGCTGACACCGAACAGCGAGACTTGTTTAAGTTAGAAAAAAGAACGGATTAAATTAGAACGAGAGAGGATAAAACTGAGAGAGAAAAAACAACGTGCTGGACTCAAAGCCACAAAGAGATGCTGAGAAGAAAGTAACTAGAGCAACAAGAAAGATTAAAGAAGAACGACGATTGAAAAACGAGAGAAAAAGATGAAGAACAAAAACAGAAAATACAATGATTTACAGTAAGTGTTATAATATATAAATACACTCTATTGATTTGTATATTAGAGAGAAACAAGAGCACAAAGACTAAAACGAAAAGAAAAGGAAGAACGTCAGTTAGCAGAACAAGCGTTAGCGACCGAAAAGGTAATAAATTTTATAATTTACAAATTTTATCTTCTGTATTTATAGTTAAAAAAAGAACAAGAACCTAAGAACAAGTTATGGGATTTTTTAAGTCTAAAGATACATCTCCCAAAGTCAGCCAGTAAGTACATAATAGATACATAATTGTTGCTTATTTATAATATTCATATTAGGGAATCCTTGATGTTGTATCATCATCATTGATAAACTGTACCGCGCAACCATTAAATGAATTACAATGTTTCACAGTTTGATGGCTTGGTCAAAGAACAGTACATCATGTATTATATAATGTGTTTGTAGTTATCATTATATAGTGGTGGTGATAACCAATATTTAAATGAGCGTAAAAGACATTTAAGACAACATCAATGACACTACTCATGTAGACAGCAGTGATGTTAAAATACTTGATCCAACTGTTCAGTATAAAAAGTTTAAATTCCCTCAAATTCCATGATAACCATGGCCGGTTATCCCGGCTTATTATGGGACATGGTCCTAAAACAGTAAAGTTATATCATCTCGAAACCCTTGCAAAAGGATGAGTTAGTCTAATAATTGTTTGGCTAGGTACTACATTGTGTATTAGAGCATTATTGACTATGACATTGACAGTGATATGGAATGGGAAAAGAGGAACCTGGCGAGAGTTTTCCAATAGTTGAGGTGGGTGCATTCTTATTTGGCTCCACCTTTTACTAATGATAGAGAGGATGAATCAGGTGATGATGACGATGAAGAAGATGGCTTTTTTTTGTACCTCATGGTATTTATCTGAAGGAGAAGGGAAACTAAGTGATGGAACAGGTAAGCGAATAATCCTGCTAGTATTACTGTTATTGTGTTTTCTGTAGCCAGAAGATAAATAAATTAGAGAAACAAATTGGCTAAAGCTAAAGTTTGGGAAGCTAACTTCAATCAGAAGTATCAGCCTTAATTTCCGTTCAAATTGGTTTAGTGTTGGAATCATTCTACAACTACTGAAATGACGTACAAGAGAAATTTAATAATCAATTTGCAGCTATAGCCCTTGTATCTCTACCAGTAACTGTCAAAACGATACTTCAGGTATGTACATTTACTAGTCACTATAGTTATCTGTTTATCAATTACTACTAACAGACCAGTCCTGTCAATTTTCCCAATGAAGGTATGTAAATTAGTAGTATATTATACGAAGTTAGTTCTTTTTATAGTCCTCTCTCTGATCTGATAAGATTGGTTCATAACCAGTCCATTAGGATTGACTAAATTAGCCAATATTTTCAGAAACACTGGGAGTTAAAAATAATAGACAGTTCATCAAATATGGCATCCAATATCTCAAAGAAAAACAGTTTGAAACTCAAGATTACCACATAGCTTCCAAAGAGATCCGTCCCCCTAGTCAAAAACCACTATGGTACGTTAAGATGATATTTACAACAATTTGGGCTCATTTAATGGAGGGTTTACACCATTAGCCCAATGGGATCATACACAAATCAAATGTTAAAAGAGGAATTAAACGATGCCATGGTGAGGTAACACCCCACATGAAACCCGTGCAAGAATTTTTTAAGACACCACCTTCTAACAAGCCAGTAGCTCGTTGTCTACATTTTAAATGAATCAAATGAAGTGAAAAAGCCAGAATAGAGACCACAACCCACTTCACAAATAATATTAATTGACGATCCCATGGATGAAAAGAAAACTGTAAATCAAGTGAGTTCGGCATCATAGTGATAACATGAAATGCTCTAATACTGAAATGGATTATACGCCTGATAAATCACAACCACAATCAATACCATTTATTGATTGGCAGAAACAATTACTTGATAGTCACATGATAACAATTCCTATTGATCTTCATATGTCATAATGTTGTGGTTATAGTTTGAAAACTTCTCTTTGCAGCTATATGTATATCTTTGGTAATTTCCCTAAAAATGCAATTAAACTGGTGTTATGTAGTAGATGTTATTAACTTACAAAATTTTGTGCTTGCCTTTGACTGGATATTTAATAAGTAATTCCTGGGGTTTTTCACAAATTAAACACGTAAGGTGATTCACTTTCGCCATTTGGATACTATAATGATCACATGATTCTCACATGATAAATTATTGCTGTACCTGTTTGGGAATAGTCTTCTTGAGCTAAACAGTCCTGTGACTTCTACAATCCTAATAAACAACTTGTAGGATATTCTAGAGGGAATGTGATCTCTGTACCTAGAATTATCACATGAAAGTCATATGATTGTCACATGCTATTATGTACCATAATAGGCAGTATAAACTGTGTGACATCTGTTATAACTTGGATTCAGGTACTTTAGCTGCTGCAGCTATCCAAAGTTTACCTCGATGACTTGCATACCAGCTCCGCCCTTCAACTCTAGAGGGATATAAACTAATAAAGTCTGTTATTACTGTCTCCCTTACTGTTTAATACCAGATACTAGTATTAGAGGCCCATGGTTGGTGTAGACTAAGACAATGTCCTATAGATAATGTATTATTCTTAGATCTTGTATTCCAATTTGTACCTTCATCAGACATTTCTAATAATGAACGATCTTGAATTCTAGAGAATGTTTGATACATTGATCATCTGGTCCTTTAGTTGTTTTTTTTCTTGTAGTGTTTACCCATATACTAATAGACTTAATAATGATATTGTTATTGCATTATCAGATAGTGAACTAACTACTGGTGGAGATATAGGTATAGTAGGATTACAGAGACTATCCTGACATATTTTTCATACTGTCCTAATTTCTCTGGTGAGTTGTGGTATGTTCTTCAATATAAAGTCTAACGTATTATTAAAGTTCAATAGTATAATTGATTACTCTACTAACCATTTGGGCTATTTTCTTCAATTATTTTTCTTCCTGCAAAGTCAAGAGTAATTTTCTTATTTCTGCTGTACTTCTCCTCCCTCATTTTGTCTTGTTTTTCTTTTTAACAATTGTTTCTCCTTGTCTTGTAGCCATCTACTTTCTACATTAAAGTAATCTGATTCATCATCAATTACTTTTAGTTCTACGAGTACTATATAAAATCAATAATTATAATAAACAGTTAAAAATATTATAACATTTTACCTTGTACGGTCAAAGTCTAGTAATTTTTCTTTATGAGAAGTAGCTTGAGATAGCCCCTCGTAAAAAAAATTTTTTTTACTTTGGAATGACAATTATTTCCATTCTAATAACTTTTATTAAACCCTTGCCCTCCTATTTAATATTACCTCCACTCCATATTTGCTTCCATAATTTATCTTTCATTTTGTCTGCTCTTTTAGAGTCCCTTTGCAACAATTTTCTCTTCTTCTCTTGTCAATACTAATGCCCACAGACAGACAAGGACCAGCCCTTCCTATAATAGTCAATGATGTCTGCCAATAGAGTTAACTTACACTTACTTGAGAACAAACAATTCTACCACACTCCAAACAATTATTAACTAACTCGTGTTTTGACCCAGACATTGACATGGGATGTCTTCCTGGAAATCGAACTGTCATTTTAGTTTGGACCTTCACACTTATAATGGCACAAACTGTGTTTTAGTTTTTGTTTGTTGACCCCCCCCCGCAATTTTAGTTAATCCAGGTGGGACCTTGATGTTTAGGGCTGATTGAGTGCGAAGGAGTAGTCTATATAATTAATACCATATATTAAAATCAATCATAAAATTAGAACAATACCGTTTTTTAATTTTCTTCGATTTTCTCTTTACAAACAATACCAATTCATCCTGGGATGTTTTTTACATGTGGTACCACAACTTCCTTGCTACCATGGTCGGATGCTGTCTTCCTTCATTGACAGCGTCCATCTCACTAAAAACTCTCGATTCAAATTCTGGACTATCTTTTCCTAATATACTCTGAAGGGAGTAATCTTAACATCTCCACTACTTTCCATTGACAGTAAATACCTATAGCAATAAACTTAACTCTATCTCATAGAGAGTGTCTTACTGTACAACATACCATCGTCAACTTCAGATTTTATTCTTTTGATAACTCTTGTTTACACCAACTTCCTAAGTGAGTCCTCCATTGAAGTTGTGCAATTAGTCACACCCTCTCAATCTTATTATAAATTAAATATTCATATACGTAAATTAAATCTTAAATTCAGTCTTGATAGTTCCTGTAAAATGTATTAATAAATACATAATGGTTACTATGGCAACTAACCTTCCTGTGTTTTATCTAAAGTCTTTACTGATTCTACAGTATCTTGTAACTACAGCAACAATATATACAATATTTATTGTAGAGATGTCTTACTTCTTGAAAGACAAGCTTCTAGCGATTGTAGATTTACTTCTTATTCAGATGATAAAATTCATTCCATAATTTCTATTAGTATAATTTACTAGTCGATACGATAGAAATTCATTACTTTTGAAGTGGTGCACTGAGTTGAATATATGTAGAAGTTATAAACTCTTTATAGCCACTTTCTAATTGAGTTATATTATTAAATAATAATACATAATTTACTCACTTTATTGTAAACACTAAATAATGACTCCATGTACTGGACTTGCTGATCTATATTTGACGACAATATATCAATTCATCATTTTGTGCTTGAAGCTATTGAGTTTATAGACAATAGGGGACAATATAATACTTTAAGTATTACCTGATTTTGTATATTTTTGTTTTAAGGTATCATGACTTCTAAAATATGCTCCAATAATTCATGTGCCTGTAACTTTTACTACCTTAGAAAGTTAATAATAAGACATTACTTTTTCTTATTGCTGGCCAAGGAGAAGTTTCCTTAATAATGGTTTAATTTCAATCTGATAGAATTTCTTTGTTTTTCCTTAGTCATTTGCTAACAAGAGATAATACATATTTAAAATGTACAATGACATATTGTCACTTACTCCTGGAATTAGTAGAGATAATGTTTAATAGTTCTTGTGAGACAGAACTAATGGATTGTTTACAAGTAGCAAATTGTCCTTTACATGACCTTGAATGGAATATAATGGATTGATAGCATTGAGTGTGGGTGTATCCACTTGTTGTGTGGAAGAACTTGCAAAGTTGCTTGGAGACTACTATGTTTTGATAAAGAGTTGACAGTTGTCCTCTAAACCAGCTCTATATAATATAATGATTAGATAAAATTATCTACATCTTTTAAACTAACAATCTCTTTATAATTGAAGTGACGTCCATCTTTTATTAATCTAGAATGGATATACCGTCAGTATATAGAACGTCCACAGTAAGGAACTAATTAAATCTTCTCTTTAGAACAAGAACCTATACAAGTTAATGGTTATATAAACTAATAGCACTAACTTCTTTTATTCTTTGATTTAACTTGGAGAGTTGACGACAATCTTTAAGTAGTCTTTTCCGCACTATCAGATTGTTCCTGAAAACTCCTTAATTAATAGTAATAAATTGAATTTATATAGATACTGACTTTAATTGAAGATTCTAAACTTTCTCCATAACAATGAAGATCAGCTAAAAGGACACTGCTACTGTTCATACTATCAAGATAACAGCGTAATACCTAACATGAATGTATAATTATTATTATTAACAATTCTCTACTGACGTTCTAATGAAGTTATGTGCCTTTAAATAAATTAAGCTCTCCGTTCACTGAAGTTTTTCTTCAGCTGATTCGTTTGATCAACTGTGTATACTGTGTTCTACGTAGATCACCTGAGAATCATGTGACATTTTAATGTCAACTTGATAATACCTCATATCTGAAGCTCTGTCTTCAAACTTTGTTTTCCTTTTTTCAGTAACTAATTTGTTTAGAGGAAAAATACTTAATTATTATGACTTTAAGACGTACTTCACAATGTGGCCAAGCTGACTTTTTAGTAGACATTTTTCTTCATGGAGTTTCTCTGATCACGTGAGAAACATATGGTAGACCCAAAGACCAAATTACATGGATTATTTTGGGCTAAACAGATCAAATGATCACTTCATCCCAGAAGCTACTCTTTTACTTTTTAAAAAAATTGAAGAAAGGAAGTCAATAGTATACGGGCGCCAATTTTTTGGCGCATTACATTTCTAAATAAATTTTAGATTTTTTCGTACACGTCCGTAAAACCAGCCCACACCCCTATTGCTATGGTAACTGAGAAACAAGAAAGATGAGTGTTCGAACTTACAATCCCTTCTGTTCGTGTTGGCATTGGAATGAAATCTTTGTTTGGAAGAAGTAAATACGACTTATTTTTAACATATAGCATATAATATCTTCTTTTTAATATTTAGATTTATTGTAAGGATTTTTCTTGATAAGAAGGAAAAAGGAGAGTTAGCTATACAAAAGACACACAATCTTTTTTACAACTATTCTTCGTCCAGTACGTCTATATTGACATAACTATTATACAATTATCTATTATATAGATAGAACTGTCACCTTTACCAGGGGACGGTCACTACATATTGGAGATAAAGTTATTCTCTGTCCATAAACCTACTACATCAATAGTTTCTGCATTTTATTACTGCACCCAAAGCCCATGAAGCTAAACAATTAAACCAGGTATTCCTCTCCTGTGTCATAATAGATTGTTTTACTCTCATATTAGTTGTCAAGTATCATGTTCAGTAAACATCAAACCTTGTCCTCGTAACATCTTTGTTGTTGGAAGGTAATTAGATCACTGTTATCTATTGTTTATTATTATTATTATTATGGGGACTGCATATTAGTTTAAATGACAAGGCACAACAAGGTGATTTACAGTATTGTATGGAGAACATATTACATTTAGTACACTGCCTAATGAAGGAGGAGAGGTAACATCAAAGCATTGTATTATTTAAGCTGTTATAATTCTATTCTATAGTTAAGTCTTCACAGCGATAGTTTTTCTTTTATGAACATTCCAAATATTCAAGAGAACCAGAAGTACTTTAGTCAGATGAACAGAGCTATGGATGTGCTTGGTAAGACCACACAACCCCCTATAATTTATAATAATTACATGTAGGAGGGTCCTATGTCATGATCCATCATTACGATAGAGAACAGAAGGAGAACCTGTACCAGTAAGTCATGTGATGTCACATGATCTTTAATATAGATCATGTGATTCTAGGTGAACCACGACTTTGTTTGTAAATCATTGCAAAACGAACCAGGTACTTAGCAGTTCATACTGAATACTGTCATCGGTAAGTTGTAATTAGTGGGTGTGGCTAATTACTTCTATATTTTAGAACTCCATTTGGTCTGGAGTATGAAGTGTGACAGGCTTGTACAAAATATAATAAACATAAATTTGAGGATGTTCATAACCAATTTATGATATTAGTTGGAGATCCTGAACAAATACTTAAAAATAGTAACGAATATCTATTTTTCTGGAGATATAAGACACTAGTGTATTGAAATAATAATTAATATACTTATAATTATCAAGGGGGCTTACTAGTTTCCTACGAGGACAATAACAACAAGGCCTATTATAAGATAATAAGTAATAAAAGATATAATAATATTGTTACCATGTTGAAATGTGGTTTCATTCTATGAGGGACTAGGTCATGCCCTGTAATTACTAAGTAATAATTATTATAATTACAATGTAATTACCTTTATGGACAGACTCCTACACAGTTCTGACATATCCCTATAGCAAAGAGATTATATTATCATCTTATTATTATAACTTACATGTTTGTACCATTGCATGTTTTACACACAAAATAATCCATAGGTTTAAGATTGTCCTTTAACAAATGTAGCAGAAAAACAAAGTTTGGGTTGTTCCCTATTATTATAGTTAATAATTAACATTTTAATATGAGGATTTACCCTTCTAATACAATCTTGCCCTTTACTAATAATTTCATACCTGGTTTCTGGTACAAAGGATTAATATATAGATATAATGTATCTTACTTACAAAGCCATATTCAAGGGACTGGTCTACAATCTCCATGAAGTGTTGTCTGAACTAAAGATGTTAAACCTTCATCTGTCTCAGCTAGACATTCCTTTTTAATTCCGCCAACAAGCCCACCTTCATCTTCATCAGGTGACTGTTCTTCTGACTCTGGAGCAAAAGGACTCGATTAGAAAATAGTTTTATATTATTATACCATCACAATTTTGTTTACTTTAGCAAAGATATTTGTAACTACTTCACAGATGGAAATTCAACTACTTCCATCCTTGTTCAGCCATTAAATCTTGTAGTTTGTTGAGGATAAAGTCCATTCTAGATATACAGAAAAAGACCACACCCCTTGTTATTCTCTCTAATTAATATCATAACGTGTCACTAGGTTTGAGAATAACATCTTCAGCAATAAAGTTTTTTATCAGGTACTGATAATTTAACTGTTACTGGTACAGAAATAGTATCAGGAGGTGGGCAAATGTTTCTCAAGATATCTATAGATTTGTAACCATAGTAACTCCTCCATCCTTAATAACTTACCGATCATAAGCTGATGTTAATAGATTCTCTATTCTTACTAATTCATCAGTTAAACTTTGTCTTTTCTCCTCCCACTCAGCTTCAATCTCCTTTAATGAGACACTCTTTCTACAGTTATAAGTCCAGATCAATGAACTATGTACATATGATGCTGTAATTATACCAGGATTATCAGGATCATGAGGAAATTGACGAAGGATTTGTTCACTTTGAGTGTGTTTTTCGCGATGTACTCTTGCTTGACTTCGTTGATATTCAACTATATATTTGCTAAAATGAGCCATTGTATGTCACATGACAATCAAATGATTACATGTACCTGATGGTATACTTCATGTACTTTTAAAGTTTGTTTTAAGGTGTTCTGGTAAGAGTTTAAAGTGGGTGGGTGGAGCTAAAAAGATGCTAACTTTGTAATGTAGATTCTAATGGTGATATAATTTTATCATTAGCTTTCTTACTAACTAATGCTGAGTCTGAAACTAAACACAACAGTTAATGAACTAAATATAACAATATCTACCTGCTTCAGCAACCTTTTTGAATAATATAATTTCTCTTTTCTTCTTTTTTACGTTCCTTAATTATCGATTCTAAAATAATAAAAAGGATATTTAACGAGGGCACTGGTAAATGGGTTATCCCTACTAATTAAATCATCAAATTGCTTGTCAGCAATAATATTATCTCGGTGGAGCTTGTTTTCGACAAATTGGACACTCATGTCTACCATAGAATAACTCACATGACTTCAACATACATGCACATGACTTACTTACGCCCCACCCATTCATAATGCAAAGGATCACAATCGATCGATGACCACATGAAGTTAATGCAGCATTTTCAATACTACATTTACACACTGGACAATGAAAATGTTTCAGCAATGCTTTGATCTAGAAAAAGGGTGTGGCTACAACATGAGATATACTATCAGTAAATTTTTACAGATATTTGAATATTAGGTCCATCTGGGTCACCCACTACACTGAAGTCTCTCTTCGTAACTAGCCATCTTGTCGAGCCCTGTTTACTTAATAACTGTTAATAATATTTAGCCACACCTTCACATTGCTACCTTAGCCTTAAGTGCTGCACAGTGGTGAGGCTGTGTGTTTCCACATTAGCAGAAAGGCTCTGCTGCTGATGGATGATTGTATTACCTTATAATAGTGTAACTCTATTGTCTTCTTTACAGGTTTTATAGAACAAAATGGAGGTAAGCTCATTACACAATTATATTTATCATAATATTAATATTTTATGGGGTATACAGATAAATCTATTACTGGTACAGTATGTAATAGCTGCTATTAGTCAGTTGGCATCTTCTAATGGAGCCAGTAATGCAGAGGTAACAATATGAATTACAGGGATCTTATCATAACAAAACTGTCTTACTTACATTAGGCGCTGTGTTATGAAAAGGGATGATATACTTACTGTCATTAAGTCATAATGAAACTGTGAGTTGTTATTTCTAGTGCTATCTTGAGATTCACACATGTTCTTTACCATGTCTATTGTATGGTATCTATTTGTTCTATTTGATATTTTCCTTTTAGAGTTGTTGTTGTAAAGAAATGTAGAAGGATTAATTGGAGAAGTACCCCTCTCTGCTTTAGTAGTACGTCCTGCCTATTGAATACTTCCAATGTCGTAAGTGGAATTCTTTATTCTATATCTTATATATAATATTATTCTTTAAAGATGGTTTCATTGTGTTACTCGTGAGAGCTGAAGAATTATTGGATGTCTCTTGTGAAGGACAATTTTTTAGTTCGTCCCAGTGCCATCATCAACTGATAGTGTTTATGCATTAGCTGTTTGGTAAATAATATATAACACAGTATTGTTGTTATTTGTGTTTATTACTAGTTCTGGAGGGTGTGGTCAAACAACTATTTAATTGCTATGAATATTTGTTAAACATCAATTAACCATTGATGGTAACAATACTATGACACATTACCAGCTCTCATTAAGGTATGTGGGTATATTACTACTTGAGTATAAAAATTTAATTTTTAGTACATATCAGAACAGTTAACTACTCTACCGTTAAGTCAACCACTGCCATCACAAGAATCATTGAAGTATTATGTTTTCAATAAAAAGTTCCCTTCAAAATTGTAAGCTTTATTTTCGTAATTAATTTAATTAGTAGGGCTGCTTCCAATAGATTGGGGGACTATGTAATGATGACATCATTTAGTTAAGTCTGTTGGCCATGGAGAATTTTGGAGGTAATACTATGGTAATTAAATGAGTAAGGTCAAGATGTTATTTATAGAGGTTCATGCTGCAACATATGTGGTTTTACAAGTAGCTATTAAAAGTATTCCTAAGATAAAGAAGATGGTTTTAGCTGTTCAAGGATTTCTCCAGGAGGCTGCTATAATGACGTAAGATGTTACGTGATATATATATCTATAAGTATATATCGTATTTTAAATAGACATTCTACGGCATAAAAATTTAGTACAACTTGTGGGTGTGGTCTTCAAAGATTTATCATTAAATAAAATAGTACTGGAGTTTATGGCTAAAGTAAGTGACCACACCTCCTGTTTTTTTAATTAAGCTCACATACTTAGGGATCTCTGGGTAAATATTTGGCAACACGAGGTCGTAGACGGTTGTTGCACAAACAGAACTATTAAGTTATTCAAGGTACAATAATGTTTATATACCATCTTATCAATGGAATGTATTGTTTAGAGATATTTGTGAGGGTATGATGTATATTAGCAGTCAAGGATTGTACATAGGTTTGTGAATATAATTAACTGAGCATATCTGACCACAATTATCACTACAGGATCTGGCTGCAAGGAATGTGCTATTGAATGGCAATGGTCAAGCTAAAGTTAGTTTAAATATGTGTGTATTAAACCATTCATTCTATTTTAGTACTTCATTTATTGAAATACACATTGCATTTTCTAATTGTCTAGATATCAGATTTGGACTAGCTATTAGAGCAGATAGTTATGTTGCACATGAAAAAGGCAAGTTTCCTGTAAAATGGACAGCTCCAGAAGCTCTGAAAGAAAATGTGAGTCATTCCTCTTGATTAATATATTAATAGTTAATTTAGATATTCTCTGAGAAATCTGATGTTTGGAGTTTTGGTATTTGCCTGTGGGAAATTTATTCATATGGTCGAATACCCTATCCTTCAATAGTAAGTAATTATAATGAGGTAACCCCTCTTGTTACTGCTCATTAGTTAGCAGAGAATGTATTGAAGCAACTTGAAGATTGGATATGTAATGGATCCACCTGACGGTTGTCCTAATGGTATAGATGATATTATGACACTTTGTTGGCAGTTTGATTTCAAATAATAGACCTACATTTGAAAATCTTCAAGCAATGTTATCCAAATCTTTTGGTAAAAATAAGATATTTATGATATGATATTATCTCTGTATCTGTGCAGGTGAATCACGCACTCCTTGTAGCAGCCCATTGCCCCTGATCGACGAGCCATGATTAAAGTTAATGAGAGAGAGGTAATATATAACCACACACCACTCTAACTCTCATTAATTTTCATTAGCTGAGGAACTTTTGCAACTACCCTTTGACTTCAAAAATCTATCAAGAGGCTCCATCAAAGCATTCTGTTTCTCTCTATCTTGCTAATCTGATTGTTGTAGGTCCTAAAGGTGCTGGAAAAACTAGCCTCATTCGATTTTTAATGGCAATGAATTTCGTCATCGAGAACCACCCACTGGTACATTTTTGATGTACCAGAGAAGTATTTCAACTTGTTAGTCATAGGGGGTGGTTACCATCTACCCACGGGATTAGCCTATGATAATGAGTTATGTCGTACCATTATTGATGAATTATTTAAACAAAGTGACTCCATACCACCTCCTCTACTCCAGATCGTATGAGACTCTCTAATGTCGTTTTAAGAGTCCCTCCCCCTTTACCACCACGTTTCACGTCCTCAACGTAGGTCAATGCTTGTTGAGAGTCAGTCACACCCACCATTACGAAGTAGTGGCAGTATTCCAGAAGATTTACATAGTGCAGCTACTGGAACATCACAGAAAACAAAGAAAATCTATTAAGAAAAGACTTTCAATTTAATGCGACGCGGTCATTAACGTCTCGAATCATCATCAAAGTAATCACCATAGTCCTCCATTATTTCATACTGATATTGTTATGCCTCCACCTCCATCTCCACCTCTTTCTCCAAGTGAACCATCCTTTGTATCAGCTATTCCCGACACCCCCTTGTTAAATTAAAAAGAGAAGCTTAAAGATTGTGTCAATGGTACACTCCCTCCAGAAATCTATGGAAAACTAATTGATGTTCCAGTCACGACTGCAGCTCATTTTTTAAAAGTCTTCTAACTAACAGAATCATCTATTATGCTAGCTATTGTTGATATTTCATTCAATGATCGAGATATAGTTTAAAGAATTACTCAACAATCTTAACTCATCTTTGATCAAATAGCTGTTTTTCCTACTTCCACTGTATTAGTAGGTACCTCATTCTGATAAGCATGCATCAGCTGTGACTGCAAAGCAAAGATTAGATGAAGTCAGGCAAGCACTCAAAAAAACAGTTTGCTATAGTAACTGCCTTGCATCTAGTGTTTTATTGTCAGCTGTTCTTCAGTTGTTTGATCAATCAACAATTGAAGATCTAAAAAAATACTCCATTGACTTATAAGAAAGAAATGCCATTTTAATGTTCCTCTACGGATGGTTACGTTGTATCAGGCGTTTCCAGAATTTATCTGAGCAGGTCTTTATACCATTAGCAGATGCTAAAAGTATTGTTAAGGAAGTTTGTTTATCTTCAAGGATGAAGAAGTCAATAAAATTCTCAATTTCTTCACAACATTTAGTAATACTACATCTTTCATCATTAAAGCTTTAATCCACACTGTTATCACAAATCCTCATGGTTTCTTAAAAAAATTGGTTTACTCTATGGTTAGCAGATCACCATAATATCCCTCCAAATTCCACTTCAGATCATCAGATAGTTTTGTCACATGGTGTCGTAACTGACACGACTCCTAGAACATCTGTGGTCTGGTTCTAAATCAAATAGACAAGAGTTATTACTTATAATACATTCTCTGGAATTGATAGCATTGTGTGGACCACAGTCCCGCCTCTTATCACCATGGGAATCAGAAAAAAGTATTCTCATGTCACCCTATCATTCACCTTCTCCTCCTCCTCCAAACTACCCCTACTATTACCTCAGTAATAGTGCCATCATTAGTTCAAGCGTCCTTACCTGAGTCTATTTCTCTTCCTTTAATTGATCCACTATATTTTGTTTATCATCAAGGAACATTGGCCCCACAGTCAGTATTTAATCGACTTTTAGTTCGCTGTCTACGTTTATACTTCCAGTAATTTTCTATATAAATCTGCTGGCCTGTTTTTGGTGGATCCAATGACAATGTTTATTGATTGATAAAACAGGATGATAAAACTTAAAATATCCCCTCCATCCCTCACATCATCCTACAACTTCCTCTCTTTATCAGAGTCATCTACATCATCTTGTCTACCAGCGCCAGAAACAGCATGGCAGTTCTTATGTTTATACAACCAGAATAAACTGATATCTTTCATCCAATGGCCTACCCAATGTGACCTTGGACCTCCCGAATTCAGTGTTATGTAATCCACAAATCCCTTCATATATAATATTAGAAGGTATAAATACACCAGTTGAACCATTGGAGTCGTGAACTAGGGTCAAAGGTCACCTTACCACTGTTATCCACTCCAGGTTGGGAGGATATTCCGCAACCTGTAATATCTGTTCAAGAGGACACTGGTGAAGGTATGCGATGAGATATTGATAATGTCCATTATGTTATATTTTTTAGATGAATTTGTCAATATTGATGACATTCAATTAATTACGGAGGCCTTACAAGACCATGGAGTACGTTAGGTAGTGCTATTGGTGTTACACCTGAAGAAATAGAAGAAAATTAAAGTTGCATCTTGTGATGAAGACACAGATCAACGAGTTATGGAGCTATTTTCTACACGTTTGGAGTAATCCTCTTTTAGATTTAGTGGCAAGTCTTGAAAATGTCGGTCGTTTGATATTGCAGACACTCTTCATTGACTCTCGAATGAAAACTTCTGGAATTGCTTTGTAGATGCTATGTGTGTGTTGTGTGTGTGGTGGTGTGTGATTAACAGAACTTACATTTGTGATAGATTTTTTTTATGCTGGAAACATTATTTAATTTTTTTAAACCATTGTAGTTATTTAAATGTCCTTTATATTGTACAACTCCGATATTGTAAGAGGGTTGGCTCACCTAGGCTAGCACATCAAGTGAGAAAAGAAAGTCGAACTCAATAGCGGAACTGTAGCAAGCAGAAAGATAGAAGTGTGAAGTTTGTCGTAACGTGGAGGAGGTAATATAGTCACCAATTACATATTCTGTGATAATGACAGTTTACTAAAGGACATGATACTTGTTTAATTATTTAGAAACTGTTTGTGTATAATAAGATTTAGTGATAATATTAACACAAGTTATATACATATAAGAGTGTTGTGTGTATACAGATTGCCTGAAAGGACTCTGTAGGATCATGTTTATCATTTAAGGGTGTTTTGTGGTTTATTCCACATAAGTTGTATTCCATTTGTTGTGCAAACATTTCCTGTTTTAGGAAAGTATAATTAGTAAGTATGTGACTGATGTGTGTGTCCTCCCACCTTCTGGTACTTACCTGTCATAAACACATTTTAACCTTATCTGGGAAATCATTGGTATGTTCATTAAAGATTGTGACTTTCTGTTCCCTTGTTTATTTGTACATTTATTCTAATAATTATAGGTAATCTATTTTCAACAAAATGGCTGCGAGTAAGTACAAATATCATAAAACAATTTTTAATTATGTTTTTGATAGGCAAATGCCAAAACCTTGGATACAGGTACTAAGTGTGTTGAAAATATAATTTTCCAGGATCTAATCCTCATGTGAGTTTTCATGTGATTATCATGTGATTATGATAATACATAATTTAGGACTTACCATTTAGAAAGGAGATATATTAGAAAATTATTAGTCCTTCAAAAGTAACTTTAAATAACATTATACAGATGTAATTATATGTGGGTGTAGGATCCTAACTGGTATCAAAGCTCGTCGATCTGATGGGTTAGAGGGGATGATCCCTTTTAATTATGTCATTGAAAAGACAGATGATCATTCTATTCTAATACACCTCCTGTACGACCAGATACTAAGGGACAAGAAGCTAATAGTGGTGGTAGCAAAGGTGCTGTCAAATTACATACTATGCCGTAAGTGTGTGTCCATCATTGCAAACACATGTCCATTATATCAATGTTTGTGAATTATGTGTCCATTTATTTGTCAATTATTGTCCATTATTAATAATGTTGTCCATTAAATTCTATTATCACAATGTGTCTATTGATTATAGTATCAGTGTCGATTTTATAGATGGTTCATGGACAAACTTCAAAGAGCAGAAGCAGAGAAACTGTTAAGTCCACCTAAAAAATGGGTATTATTAGTAAGAGAGAGTGTAGCATATAAAGGAGATTACACATTGTGTGTATGGTAAGTAGTATGTAGTTGATAGTCTATTTGTTGCTTGTAGTTATGATAGAAAAGTTGAACACTACAGAGTTCGAAGAGATGATAGAAATTGGGTAACTGTGGATGATGAAGAATATTTCGAAAATTTGGTATCATTAGTTGAGGTATGTGCTCCATTATTTGTCATTGATTAATAAGTTATCATAACTAGCATTATCAAGAGATGCTGATGGTCTTTGTAGCAGGCTAAAATTCAGTGTTAAAAAAAACAGGCAGTGTTGATATTGTCGTGAGTCAAGAAGACTTGTTTAAAAAAACGTAAGGAAAATGTTTTATTCAAGACAAACTCAATTACCTCTCTCATAGAGGGCGGGCTATACCAAGACAAGATCCTATCAATGAAAAGTATTATTGGAAAGGGTGAATTTGGAGGTAATATTATATGCATAAAGTATGTTAAATTAATGGGGTTCCCTCATGTAGAGGTGTGGTAGGAGAGCACAAAGGCAGTAAAGTAGCCATCAAAATGTTAAAGGAAATTAAAAGTCCACAAGCAACTCAACAATTTTTAGCTGAAGCTTCTGTCATGACGTAAAGAGTTTTATGTTGTAATTTAATATATATATTATTTTTGTGTAGTACATTGTCTCATCCTAATCTTGTGGGATTAATTGGAGTGGTCATTAGATGATCAACCAATATATCTAGTGACAGAGTACATGGCTAAAGGATCTCTTGAACAATATTTACGTTCTCGTGGTAGAGCTGTTATAACTAAACAAAATCAACTTGATTTTTGCCAAGTATGTAATCTTTGTTGTAGGTTAATAATGTCTTTAATAGACATGTCTGTAATGGATGGTATACTTGGAGTCTAAGAACTTTGTACATAGGTTAGTTCAACTATATAATATAATAAGATGTATTAGTCTCTTATAGAGATCTTGCTTCTCGTAATGTTTACTATCAGAAGATGCTATAGCCAAGGTACATTTATAACACAAGATATAGTAATATTATTTTATATAGGTCTCTGACTTTGGGTTAGTCGTGAATGGGTATCTCGTACTGATAGCCAGAAATTACCAGTAAAATGGGACAGTCTGAAGCACTCAAAGATAATGTAAGTCATATTGTTACTGTCATTAGTTATAATAGTTGTATAGAAATTTCTAATAAGGCTGATGTGTGGAGTTTTTGGTATCTTGTTATGGGAGATCTATCTTATGCTGAGTACCATATCCTCCGTGTGGTAAGTTAACAAAGTGTTAATAAAATAGTCTAATTTTATTTTATTAGCATGCTAATGATATAATGCAATATGTGGAACGAGCAGTTATAGAATGGATCCACACTGATGGATGTCCTGATATTATATATAAAATCATTGAGAGATTGTTGGGATGCTGAACCTAAAACAGACCAAAATTTAGTGAAATTAATAGAAAGTATTTACTTTAATGTGGTATCACTTTTGTTATGTGATTTGACTAAATGCAGTGTATTTTATTTCTGTGTCTTTTCTTTTTCTCATAGCGCATTTTACTAGTTCATCACAATATGACATTATTTTATTTTATATGTTTTTGTCGTTATGAAATAATAATATTTTGACCACACCACTCACAATCACAACGTGGCTAATAATATGGCGGGGAAGCGCAAAAGGAGATCTGATTTAGAAGATAACGTTCCATTCCTAAAGTTATGAAAATCAACACTACCAACGTTAGAGAGGGAGCCATTCGAAAACTAGTTTACATAATTTTTGTAAGTCGATAGTGGCGTTTGTTCTACAATGTTTATATTTGTTAGAACATTTGATGATGTTACTGTTTTACCATCTCCAAAACTCAACGTGATTGTTGGCCCAAAATGTAAGGGACTGTTTAATTGTATTGTCTTGTTGAATGGTCTTTAGGAATGGTAAATTATTTAGTGGTATGTGCAGATGTGTATTGGATTGGCTGGTCTGACATCATTACTTGGAAAGGGCTAAAGATGGACTTAAGGTTTATGAGTTAAATGATGGTCTAATGATGTATATCAATTATTTAATAGCTTAAAGACTTTGTTAACATGGCAATGCTAAAAAGGATTTGGTGAGATAACACTGTAAGTATGATACTTTCCTTTGCATAAGATAATATGCCTATAGCCATCATAACTTTGGGTGGACATCATCCTGTTATTAAGAGAACACTTTACAAAGAGAAAATACAGTGCAAAATGGTCTATTAAGGGATCTGAAAAAACGAGAACAAGATGTAAGCCACACCTCCAGTATTTAACTATATTAATGTTTATTTAGGTGAAGAGAGATTGTGAAGGAATTCAATGTACAATTAAAAATAAATGTTCAATTTTTACCCAGGTAATTAGTATAATTATTTTTATTACATGATGGAAAAATGTTAAGGACAAAGTGGTAGAATTTGCCAAAACTAGATGGCTATATAAAATGCTAGAAGAGACAGAAAAAGCTGGTAAGTACCACTGAATATTACTAGCTATAATATAATACTGATATTACTCTGATATAATAATGTATAATCTGATATGATACTGATATAAAACCCCAACTGGGCGATATTATTACTGATATGATTATGATATATTACTGATATAACTGCTAGATATATGACTCAGCCTTGATTTGATATAATTACTGATAGCAATCTGATATATTACTGGATATGATATGATATATTACGGATATATGCATGATATTATATGATATAATCTGATATGCTACCGATATAATCTGATGATATTACTGATATGATATTGATCTAGTACTGATATAATCGGTTATATTAAGATATAACTGATATGATATGATATTAATTGATATATTAATGATATGATATTGATATATTACTGATATAATCTGATACTGTTTACTGATTGATATTGATATATTACTGATATAATCTGATATATTATGATATAATCTGATATGATACTGATATAATATGATATGATACTGATTGCTATATGATAATATTTATGATAATAATCTGATATATTACTGATATGACTATTGATATTTAAGATTGGTACTGAAGAGCATGTTTGAATTACATCAACAATTAAAAAAATGAAAGATAAGAACGTTGTTAGAACTTGAGGGGGGGTGGGTAAAATTCAAGCTTAGAATTAGTAGCCACACACATATGGTAGAAAAGTTTGTCCACAAATGTAAAGAATATGAACGTATGGAACGTGAAAAAAATCAAGTACTTGAACGAGATGTCGGTAGTAGAACAAGACAAGAGAGTTTACTTCAAAAGACATCCAAATGGAAGAAAAAGCTGGATGGTTATTAATTAGTATTGTTATTATAATTGGTAGTTTTTTTGTTATCAGATTCATATGAAGAAGATCGAATTGTTTTTCTTCAAAGTAAAGAAACAAGAAGATCAAACTGGAACAACAAGCTAAAATTGTTACATCAACAACATTAAAAACACATTAAAGAAAAAGATTAAACAATATGAAGCTATTGTTCTAAAGTTTCAAATCACATCAAAAAGTTTGTTATTATATTTAAACTCAAAACGGTTAAATCTGTTATAGGAAACATAGTCAAAAAGAGTAGGTCAATCTAATAAAGTGATATCTCAATTACAAAGCAAACTGTATAGGATTATGCTGAAGAACAAAATGATGTTTGTCACAGTGGACTATGAACAAAAGAAAAGTGATAGGGAACAACAACAAGTTTCAGATTGACAATTGTTAATGGTCAAATTAGGTATTTATTAATGATATTGTATTTATCAACAATAGTGTAGAGTTTGATCACGTGACTAGAGTCCCAAGAGGATAACTGGGGTAATTGAACATCATATTAAGACAAAACAGCAAAATTCAAATTATACTTCAGAATGTGGCAAGAGTACATCTTCTCAACAAATCTACCTTGACAAGAAATAACAACAAGAAGAAAAGAAAACTCGTTAAGTTTGGTATATTGTATCTGATGATCATCCTCTCTTTCTGATAGGTTGCACAGAATGAATTATCTCGTATCAAGTGATGGTTTATCAACAAAGAATGGAAAAAGCTACGTAATAAAGACAGAGATACATATGAAGCTGGTGAAATGCGTTGAATGAGAATAGAAACTTGTTTCAAAAACAGTTCATGAGACTGTATTTGATTCTGGTTAGTTCAATTTTGACCAGCTAATGATGCTTTTGTGTTATGTAGTGACATATAAAGCAATATGCAATATGCTTCACAAAATGAACATATATTAGTGGTCAAGATGCACTATCATTTACCTTTTTGAATGCAAAGAAGATCACGATACATGTGCTCGAGAGGTATAGTGTTACATTGCTTGTAAAGCTTAACTGGGTTCCTTATAAGGTTAGAGATAAAAGAGATCTTCGTGTCCAATATGGTACGATCACCGTCTAAGAATTTGGATAATTTTAAATGTGCTGTTCCCATGGCAAACCTTCGGTTAGCATTAGATGTATATTACAAATTTTTTTAAATGACTTGTAGACAATTTGGATGTGAAAACAGCTTATTGATCTAATGGAAGCTCCGCCCTGTTTTTGATATATTTTTGTTATTATTATTATCTTCATAATATTCCTGTTGCTGAACAATATGACTGTTGAGCAAAGCTACAGCATTTGACATCTAGTCATTCTACATACAGACTTTCTTTACCAAAAGAACAAATTTGTGGTTCGTTAATTTTGTTAGTTATTATAAGTCAAAGTGTAATTTAGTATTCTGTTAGTAGAAAAGTAGATATAGAAACTGAAAGTATTAACAAGAAGTGCATCAATTAAAAGTACATGTATAATTACATGTTTAATATTATCTATTATTTTTATTAAACCAGAGAGTTGGTTTATTTATCAAGTGTAAATGATGAAAGGAAGTCAACTTTACTTCAAGGATATCAGAAAAGTATTCATAGTAGTATGAAAGTGACGTGTTATATGTTTTATAAGGTGACACAAGGAAGAAGTCAGTTACAAAATTAATAATGAAATTGATGCAATTAAATGACCGGGGGCGGAGAAACATTTCGGTCAAAGAGGATAGCAAAGTACGGAAAGAAAAAGTAAATAAAATTATTTTTAAGGACAATTGTTATATTTTTCAGACTAATTTGAGAGAGAAAAACTTAATTAATAGGGAGAAGATTAAAAAGGACAATTGAACAGCGACCAAATTCAGTAAAATGTATTGTATCATTATAATCATTATTATAATTGTAATAGGTGAGGCAGTTGCAAGATCAACTCATTAATTTAACAGATGAATCTGCCAAATTAATAAGAAGCTATTTCTTCTGTGAGATTCATGAAATAATGACTTAGTTATTATTAATAATTTGCAGATGTTTTAAAAAGCGATTGTCAAAGCTTCAAGAGATAAGCCAGTCATACTAAAGTAAATAATGAAGATTTGGATATCCTGTCATGTTGTGTTCTAGGAATGTAAAAATCATCTCATAGACAAAGTCTGTGTACTCATTATGAATTGGTATTTGCTGAAAAACAAAACACAAAAATTTGAGTCTCGCTTCCAATCTGTCACGAATGAACTCAAGGAAGCTGAGGTAAAAAGGATGTGGCCTAGTTTTTACATTATCAAATCTGTACACAGTCAACTGTAAGTAATGCTAAAAAAGATGAAAATGATTATAAAGAAATTGCTCGTGAGAAGATGACTAAAGCATGCAGACTGGACAGGTGTCCTGATCACCAGAACAGTTACCATCTGATGTTCAGACAGTATGTGATATGCCAATAAAACTAGTAATATAGTATTTGTTTGCCTAGATATTTCAAGGTTTACCTGAAGATGTGGCAACAATTGAAGAGCAAATTCATGAACATCAGACTAAAGTTGATATTATGTGTTCTGGTTGTTAATGATAGTGGCAATAATGTAAGAGGACTCTGATATTTTGACATTATAAATTATCTTTATGTTGTAGGTACTTGGAACAATATGAATTACGTGTAGAAAGGATGAGGAATTATCTGAAAAGGTTTGTAAATTAAGATTCTTATGGTGATATTAACCACACCCCTTTAGATACAACAGGACAAAGACGGATTAACAGGTCATGAGGAAGATACTTAAAGAATTAAAAGAACAGATAAGTCAATATAATGATCATGTGATGTCACGTGGCCACTTATTTATAGATGGTTGGAACCTTTGCAAAGTATGATTAGTGAAGTTAACAGGAGTCGTTTAGTTGTTGTTTACTGAAATGGGTTGTGTGGAGAAGTGTCTTTACTAACTATGAATATGTATGAGGGATAGTATGATTTACTTAATATAAAATAATTGTTGTGTGTATAGGATTTTAGCAAATATGGTGTTCAAATACGAGGTTAAGTTTCGTACTGAAGATGACCTTCATGTATTAGATGCTCAGCGTCAGAGTGGTGGTGAACGTAGTGTGTCTACAAGGATGTATTTAATGGCATTACAAGATATTACATCATGTCCATTTAGAGTAGTAGATGAAATCAAATCAGGTTTATCATTTATAATGTTACATTAATATAAAATGTTGTCTCAGGGCATGGATTCAAATAATGAACGTCGTGTTTTGATCTAATTGTGGATGCTGTTGGACAAGAAGAGTCAAAAAAAAAAAAAAACAACACACACACATATTTCTTATTAACTCCCAAAGTAATATTAATAATAATAATAATAATAATTAATAATGTTTAATGCAGTTACTACAAATTTAAAGTATTCATCAGCAGTAAACTGTACAATAATACACAATGGAGTCGAAATGGACATCATCTGCATCCTTAGACATCTAATAACCCCTTGTATTGAACTATTTTGAGTTATTAATAGGGTCTGGTCCGTTAATTTACTTTGTAGGATCACGTTATTGTTGTTGTTATATGTGTAACTTAATGACATACGTCATATATTCAGGTGAAAGTCTGAACATCAGGCACCAACTGTTTGCTAACAAGATACTTGATAAATAAATATTTCTTTTAAGTAACACACAAATTTACAGTTGTAGTTTGTAGTATTTGTGTTTACCTATAGGTCACGGTATGCACTTGCTTGAAAGATACATTTAGTGGACTTCAGAAAGTCTTAAATCAATTCATATGGTGCATTTAACAAAAAACAACACTTTGAGAAGCTATGGTATACCCTTTGTGTCAAAATGTTCGGATGATTGTGGGGGAATAGATTGCCATTAAACTTTTATACTGGTCACTAGCTCCCACCCCAAAAACTAAATTATAACCACTAGAGCATACAAACACAGTTAGTAATAAGTAAACTTCACTCCCATTGTTGCAATATTTAATTTGACACAAGTAGGTCACTTGTTGGGCGTGGTCAAACTAATATTAATATTAAAATTATATGAATAAAAAATGAAAAAACAATTACTGTTGGTTTTTGCTACAATACTCTCTAATGATGAATGAATAGGTGATATGATGTCATGGTGGCGGTACACTTTCTAAAGCTTTCATAATTCGTGTGAAATTGGTCTGTTATTAGGTTCAGCATCCCAACAATCTCTCAGGACTTTATATATAATATCAGGACATCCATCAGGTGGATCCATTCTATAACCTCGTTCACATATTGCATTATATCATTAGCAGGCTAATAAAATAAATTAGACTATTTTATTAAACACTGTTAACTTACCACACGAGGATATGGTACTCTAGCATAAGAGTAGATCTCCCCATAACAAGATACCAAAACGCCACACATCAGACTTATTAGAAAAATTTCTATAACAACTATTTATAACTAATGACAGTAACAATATGACTTACATATCTTGAGTGCTTCAGGAGCTGTCCATTTTACTGGTAATTTCTGGCTATCAGTAGAGATACTCCTTCACGAGCTAACCCAAAGTCAGAGACCTATATAAAAATACTAGTACTATATCTTGTGTTATAAATGTACCTTGCTATAGCATCTTCTGATAGTAAAACATTACGAGAAGCAAGAATCTCTAAAAGAGACTAATACATCTTATTATATTATATAGTTGAATAACCTATGTACAAAGTTCTTAGACTCCAAGTATACCATACCATTACAGACATGTCTATTAAAAGACGTTATTAACATAACAAACAAAGATTACATACTTGGCAAAATCAAGTTGATTTTGTTTAGTTATAACAGCTATACCACGAGAACGTAAATATTGTTCAAGAGATCCTTTAGCCATGTACTCTGTCACTAGATATATTGGGTGATCATCTAATGACACTCCAATTAATCCCACAAGATTAGGATGAGACAATGTACTACACATAAAAATAATATATATATTAATATTACAAACAATAAAATCTTTACGTATGACAGAACGCTTCAGCTAAAAATTGCTGAGTGCTTGTGACTTTTATTTCTTTTAACATTTGATGGCTACTTTACTGCCTTTGTACTCTCCTAGCACACCTCTACAATGAGGGAACCCCATAATTTAAATACTTTATACATATAATTATTACCTCCAAATTCACCTTTCCAATATTACTTTTCATTATCAAATCATTTCTGGGATAGCCCAGCCCTCTATGAAAGAAATCTATAGTATAGTACTTATATTATAAATATTACTTTTCTTAAAATCTTCTCTCATAGACACTACAATGTCATGAGCACCAGTTTTCTCTACACTATTTTTAGTCGGGACAACATAATCCATCAGCATCTTGTTGATAATGCTAAATTAATATATAATATAACTGTATTAATGAATGAGATCTACTTCAACCAACATTTACTAAATTTCAAAGTATTCCTCATCTCATATCAGATACCCAACCTCTTGAATCTCTCATAATTGATAATGTTCCACTTTTCCTTAAAACTGCGACAGAATGATTTGACAATATTTATTAACTTACGAACACAAAGTGTGTAATTTCCTTTAAAAGCTTGACTTTCACGAACAAGAAATAGTCCGTCTTTAGGTGGTGTTTCAAAGGTTTTGTGATTCTAATCTTGTGATATCACCATGAAACCATCTTAGTATAAATATAAATAAATCATATTTGATACAATATTGACAACATACGGCATTGTAGTGTAAGCGCACAGCAACCTCGCTTTTCCATGACTGCTTTGAGTCATCACGGATTTGAAATATCAGTACTTTGTGGTGGATCAAATGAATGGGATGATCCTTTTCTCCAGAATATAATTATATGGAACCATTCCTTCTAGTCCATCATATCGTCTTGCTTTATACCAGTGAGGATACTATAATAATTGGTTGTAGATTGGTTGGAACAATGTTTCGGATTACCTTAGAGACTTTAATAATAATAATGTATCTCCTGTACGAAAGGGTAGGTCCTTTGTTGAAGTAATAAATCATATAATTAGAAAAGGGCTACTTACATGAGGTGCTTTGCCGGAGAAGTTCACTATTTTCCAATACAAACTGTACCAGGAGGATATTTCTAATCAGTTATATAAATGTAACACGTTACTGAACTAGTTATAAAATGTACCTCTGATCGCTTGTCTGACAACGTATCTTTCGGAACTGGAAGGTATCTTATCAGCCGACATCCCTCTCAAATCAGAGAGACTATTTTTTTTTAACTAAACAAACGTTCATAAAGACTACTCCACAACAACAAATGTCGTAGGTGTGTGTGACCCCGCCTACATTATTCAAGTGTGTGATATAAAAATTATAATCTTCTCGTTTTACGAGGTTTACAACCATTATGTGGGTACAGGAGTCACATTTGTAATACAGACAACACTGACTCCACCAAATTCTAGGTCCTTTCAAAGATGCTACAGTGCCACCTGACTATATTAATGATAGAGCAAAATAACTGACTTGAACGTCCAGGACCAATCCTTTTAATTTCACTCTGACTTGTTTAAAGCCAAGACCAAGAGATTTCTATTAATTAAAAATAACGAGAGAAGTTACATGTTAACAAGTAAATTACTTTGGCTGCAGCCATTGCGCAGATTGAGCAGCAAATAGGTCGTTCTCTTCTTGCATTACGAAATCCTTCAGCTCCCCTATGGTGCAGTTATGTTAGTAAATTTCTGAAATAATTACCGCTGGATGTCCAGGCTAGAACACGGCCCTTTGGAATCGTAATACTTTAAATATTTTATTGTTATAGTTTTGCTTTAATATGGATAATTGGCAAGTCATCAAGTGTGGATTTGTGAAGTAGAATATAATTTATCACGTGGATCAAACACCTTGAAGATTTGAGCTATGAAAAGTGTTTCGTAATTAATATATCTGAATATTACTTACCCAAATCCAGACATAATTCTCCTTAATGATGCAATACAAACATCTTATGCAAAAACAAGTAATATAATAATAAAATTAAAATTATAACTTACATCTCCATCTTGATAGAGACATTCCCACGTGGGAGACTTAAAGTATACGAACATATACGGATTCAGCTGACCTCTCCTAGGTTCAATGATGCCTTCTTTGAAATATCTACCTGGATTCGTGAAACGCCTTCCTATATTTCCTGTGTTAAATGGTTTAATATTTATATGTAGTGGGGTGTATTATAACATAGTTTGCTTAGTGGTCAAATACTATGATTATCAATAAAACTCTTTATCGTAAGCTATGACAAACTGGGGATTTTTTTTATTTGGTCGTAAGTGTGGACATACTTTAATATTTATAAATCATCTGTGTTGTGTAGAAATGATTTGGACAGTATTGATTGGGCAGATACTCAAGGACTTTATTTGGAACTGATGAAGCATATCGTACATTTGGAAAGAATAATGTCTTGGACACTAAGTCATCGAGGAGATTTGATTGGCTCAATTGGATTTGTGTGAGTGCATGTTTTGATTTTCTTGAGGTAAAAGAATTGTTATAGAATAATAAGTAGCAATAATTTTGTAGACTATATTGGGACATTACCCAAAAAATCAGTGCTCTATATTCCTGGATTTGGTCAAATGCTTTGGGCATTGGAATGTCCATTCTCTAATAGAAGTTGGCAAAAAAGATGAAGCTAATATTAGAAAAGGGCTTAAAGGCTTTTGCTGATTATCCTTTTCCCATTCAAGTGAGCTAATGTTTTGTTATTATATGAAATGAGTTTTGTAGGTTTGTATTTTTGTGAAGGTACTCGATTCACTGATATAAAATTACAAGAAGGACGTTGAATATGCAAAAAAAGTTGGTTTAACTCCATTACACTACATCTTGTTCCACGAACAAAGGCTATGCTATTTTGGGTGACAGCTTAAAGAAAGAGGGTAGGTCATACACATGCAATTTTAGTCATCTGATATTGAAGTGTGGTATCTAATAATTAACGTATTCACATCATGGTTCTGATACTGGGGATGTGAATTTTAGAGTGTTTCTCATTATAAGGAGATTTTATTTTCTGACAAGCCACATTTCAAGGTATTTATGATGTTGTTTTTGCTTATCCCTCTTGGTCAACATTATTATGAATGGCCATCATTTAACTTCCGTGATGTTATGGCTGGAAATACTATTAAAGTTTTCTTTTATTGAGGTAAATTTTTTTGAGAGAGTTTGTAAGATTTTATGTCTTGTAGGAAAATACCAATGTTAGACTTACCAGATTCAATGATGACCTTCAAAATATACCTGCCCAATCAGTTTATATTGACAAGGTAGAATGTTATGATATGATATAACATTGGATTGCTTTTAGGATAAGGCCTATCATTATTTTACTTGAACATGGGTGTTATCCTGGACCATCCCGACCACTAATATTTCATCATATCAACTAGGGTGTTTTTACGACTTAACCCAAATCTTCTGGACACATATATTAACGTTTGTACTTCCTACTTTATGGCTTCTCAATATTATATTATCAACTAGTAATAACAATTTGGTTATTAATCCCTATTATTTGTGGGTTTTATTAAGAAGTGTCATGATCACTCCCACACATAAATCAAATGGATATTATTCTTTCCCTAGCTTATTTAATAAAGACTGGTCTTTTATTCTATGCTCAGACATCACAGAAGAAAGTATTGTAATTTTTAAATATTAAATATTTTAAAACAATCATACAACCACTGACGTAACATTTCATTTAGTATAAAAATAGAAGATATTAAGGGTCATCACTTTGTGATACACGTTTTATTCTATATCTTCGTGAGTTTGTACTTAATGTTTCGTATACATCATCATTTTCGTTACTATGTGTTTTCGTTCATGAGTGTCTTACGACTGCCAGCTTGTGAAAATGCTTTACCCACAAACTCGACATTTGTAAGGTTTTTTCCCCTGTGTGAGTTAGTTTCAATGTTTTCTTTAAACTAGACATTTCTGCAAATCGTTTAGCAATCCATCAAATTTACAAGCATAGGGTCGTTCTCCTGTAATGTGTACGAATATGGTTCTTCAAATTACCAGCTGTAGTAAAGGCTTTTTTTTTTCCACAGTCAACATAAGGACACGACAAAGGGTCTTTCACACCAGTATGAATACGACGATGTACAATTTAAATTGTTGGGGTGTATAAAATCGCTTACCACATCCTGGAAGTCAAATTTGCAAGGTCGATAAGATATGTGAATTTGCTGAACATGGGAACGTAGATGAGCAGGAAAAGAAAAGGATCGACCACAACCAGGATAATCACATTTTTTATAAGGTTTGTCTTTGGATCTTTTTTGGCTAACAATGGCTTTACTTCACTGTAATTACCCATTATGTTTGGTGATCTTCCTCTTCACATTTAATACCTTAACTAAGCAATGAGGTGGTATAACAACTGGTGAAGACACATGACAATCCATATCAAGATTACCACCATCAGGACTTAAGCAGGAATTATGGGTAATAGGACTTCAGACCAGAACTAGGGTGGAATAGGGCTGTGACCTTTGTAACTGTGTTGTAACAGTCCATTAGTGGAAACGTCGGGGTTTGGTCTTCCGGTTTCTAAATTCTTTTTGTACAGAATGCAACATATGCAAGTGTACTCAAATTACCAGGACCAGCTGTAGAAGATGTAGTAACACAACTGCTGAGATGAAGTGGGAGGGTCTTATTATCATCCAAGATGACTCTTTTCTTTGTAGAACATAAGCTTGATCCCCCACTCGATAAGCAAAAACTACCAAAAGTATTGAGCCATTAGCATTAATAAAGGGTGTGGCCAAATGGGGACTGACTAGGATATACACACAGAGAAGGTTGAATGAGAGTGAATAATCCTCCACCAGTTTTGATGGAGTATCGTTGTTGATTGAACCAGAGGATGTAGGAAGAAGACGAGTTAATGAAGTGAGAGAGAGTTCAGGCAAACTGCCTCCAAACGCTAGTATTGATTACCCGAGAGAGGGCAGCGATGCATCAGAATGTAAATTTCTAAAGGGACCACACAGAATATAGAGGAGTCATATTCATGATCATAATTATATTAATCTACACCCAGTAACTTATAGCAACTATTTGTACATAAAATATGAATACAATAAAAAAGGTAGATGTGAATACAAGGTATGCACTATAACCTAACCGAACAACCAAAACAGTGGATTAGAAAGGGGGGGTTGAACTATTCTAACAAGTGGTTATGGCCCCAGACAACTTAGTTGATTTCCAGTAGTAAGAGTGTCTACATATCAATAGATCAAAGTCATTTGTGTTATGATTATACAAATAGTTAGCCTCATATTTAGATAAGGTGGGTGACAACTCAAAGTCTTTTCTTATCCAATTAGCTGGAGGCCCTCTGGCTGGGGTATTACTTACCCATGCTTTTCATGTTGTGAAGTTTACCAGAGAGAGAAGACAAGACGTGGCCCATATCGACTTTAGACTACCTCCAAATCGAAAAGATGACAATGAGCTACTTAAACTTGAAGTTCTTGAGCCACGATTTTTTAAGACTACCAGGCACATCGATTAATGCATTAATAGGATATGAACGTTTACTATCTGGATCAACTTCAGCACGCATACAACCACTACTTTCCCAACTCTTTCTTTACTGAAGATGACGAGGTGATGAATTACTAGGTGGAGGAGGTGTATGAGAGGTTCGTTTTGTTCCGGAGATGTAGAGATAATGGAGTATTATCTGGACCTGTAGTGTTGGGTACAGTAGCTGGGACTAAATCAGTAGAATGGTGGGCATAAAATACTTCAGGAGGACTATAAGTTGGTATAGTTGTTCCCACTGGATGTAAAGGTGTTAGTGGCCATGGAGATAAACAACAGATTGGAGAGATGAGTTTGGCATTTGTAATGTATAACTGTTACTTGGAGCAGGAACAATAAGGAAAGATGGCTGAGGCAATGGAGCCATTGGAATCACTGAGGTATTTTATTGACAGAAGACATGGCCTGTTCTGTGAATAGAGAGAAGCACACACCCTAACATTATTGTACTAGTTTAACAGGTGCTTGGAGTATTAAGTTTACACTTCTCACCTAACTTTGTAAAAATAAACAAATATTTAGCTACAAAGTGATTTGTGGCTGTTACCATATTGTCCTTAACAACCAGTTAACAAACTAAGAGTCACAATTATAAAATGTTCAAAAACAACACTTTTGAATTTACAAAACCAGAGGGCTAAAATGAAAAGCTGTACATACCATTTTCAAACTCCCTCACAATTCAGCTAGAGATAGCTGAATTATAATATCAATAGAACTATTAGCTAATAACAACCTTTATCATAACAAGAATACCAACTAGTTTTTGTTTAAACACAGTAGTGCAAGTTTTGCTGAAAATACAATATATATACCATCATGCAATCATCATGACACAAGATTGTTAACTTCACATACAACATCAGGAGATACAAAATTACTATCTTTTGCAAATCACCTTACATCTCCTTGTTAGTATTCTACACCGTCTGGGGGGACTTACCACGTAAGATAGAAGGAACGACAGACAGCAAAGCGCGCATCTCTTGGTACGTAGAGCCAAACTCTTCGGAAGATTATTTATACCGCAATAACTCTATACTTATAATTAAAAAATTATATTTTGAAATTAATATTTTTATTATGTGATGACGTATTTTTGCTAAAGATATCTGATATCTGTACTTGAATTTCGATATACTCTTAAAGCCCGTAAACCTATATTATATAAATTTGTTAAGGATTAAAAATATTGTAGTAGAACGCAGTATATATTAGATAGACGGGATACGAATGCTCCCCCAACATGGAAATAACACTAACATGATAACCAGCAATACAATTTTTCACTGGACATTCCATGGACTGTCTCTTCTTGTGGGCTTTGTTCAACGGGGGTAGCTGCTTACAGAAAGCACTAACAGACAGAAGGTGAGTGGTGGCCATTGTGGGCGGAGCAAAGTGTGGGTGTTGTCATAGCAAGTAATTATTACGTGGTGGCAACCACTTGGGTGGGAAAGAAGACTTCAGTGTACATAATAATACAGTAGTATTACTAGAGTTTATGGTAGTGGTTTTATAGTACAAGTATGTGTCCATGTCAAAGCAATAAGGTACAACCCTAGAACATTCCTAAAGTTGATAATAAAATTGACTTGCACAATTTAAATAGTTTTTTCATTTGTTTTGTCACTTATTAATTGTCCCCTATATGGAATATGTTGAACTAGTTTGTAAAATAGTTGCCTTTGCAATGTGCCTTTAAAAAAGTGGAGTAAGTAAGTGATAAAAAGGTGTTGTGGGGGAGATGTTCAGTTACTCATCTGGAGTTGTCATACCAATCCATAGTTTTTGAGATGTCCTCCACGTGACTTACTTTACTCCATGAAGCCTGTCAACATATGACTCTTAACACTTTTTTTAGACTATTTCCTAGCACTAGTAAACAAGACATTTGCCCGGTCTCTATTGAAAGATGATTTGATTGGTCTCTTAATTAAATTAATGTTTTCCCACATCAATACATGTACAGGACATATATTTTACACATCTGTCAATTATCACAACACTATAGAGTATAATTACAACAATGTTATCAAGATCACTACAAAGTTGTGAGAGAGAAGATAAAAGAAATTCCAGAGACTGGTGGGCAAAAACTAATATATGCCATTTATAATTTGACAGATTTAAAAAAATAAAAAAAAAAAAATATAAAAAAAAAATAAAAGACACACATAATAGATTAATATTATATTATTTATATAATAATTTATTTAAAAATATTCTATAAAATGACACACTTTGTCTCGTAGATTTGGGCCGGGTTTCATATGAATAATCAACCAGAATTATTTTTGTGTAAATCTTGATGAGAACCGGGTACGAGGTCCCACCCGTGTTCTGGTTCTTCGACCCAAGTCCCTAAAAGATCTTCTCATGTGTTCCTTATCACCACCTTTAGCTTTTTACGATCAACTGCAAAGATACCAATGTTATTAAAGAACTCTTCTAATTAGTACCATCCTTTAGCTGTGAGGTTTCCAAAGAAGGACATTTGTTCATGTCATTGAGCAGCTTGTAACCCTCTTGTGTTCCAACTACTCGGGTTTGAGATTTTAAATCGCATTTTATTACCTACTAATACCACCAACAGCTCGTCTGCTCTTTTCACTTCACGTAACTGATTCATAAATTTCACGAAATTTCATCAAATGAGTCTCTGTTATCAATCGAATATACAAGCGCAAATGCATCTCCACTACTTATATACAAACTTGTCGCATTGTGATTGCAAACTGTTCAGGTGCCCCCCTGCAGTACCGTATTTCTAACGATACATTGTCCCACCCCATTAGATTGGTGTCGGTCCGATAATAATCTTCGATTGTTTGGGTTATATGTCCGGCTGTAAATTGACCCAAATAATACGTAGTGTCCAAGCACTTTTCTACTCTCCAGCTCCTAAACAAGGTCATTTATACTCTGGTTTTTAAAGGCATTATGTTACAGCAGATTGACCCAAACTGGTCGTCAAAATAGAAAAAGAGAACAGCCCCCTCTCCAATGGAATGCGCAAACTCCACACGCACCAATTCCTCTCAATGGAGGCGTGGCTCGTCATCATAGGTACAAGTGATGTTACAACATCAACTGAAACTATGGTATGTTTGTTATAAAAACGAGACCACGTTCTTTGTAATAAAAAAACTTTAATTATAGCTATATCTATCTACCAGTCATAAAGTGCCACAGATTTGTTTTAACTTTCATTCTTGTTAACCTTACCTACTTGATTTTCCAGATGAGTGAAAGGGTTTTTAGTAATCTTACGAAGCACCTGTTCTCTTTTGAGTGGATGATATTTCTTTGTACAGATCTTTTCACAAGTTTTTTTCACAGTAGCTTGAGTAAACAGATGTGATGAATGTACAACATCTTTCACATAGTACTTTGTTCTGAAACATTTTTGAACTAGCTCTTTGACATATGACTCATATGTTGAGTGATGTCCTCTTTCATTTTCTTGAAAACAATGACTTGCATCTTGATACAACATTGCCCTTCATCTTCCAAAGATCGGTCATCTTGATAACACTACCTCTTTGTATTCAAATGGCTGGGTACACATTTTTTTCGTGTTCCAATGATTGGTCATCTTGATATGCTGCCCTTCATGTTCCAATGATGGTCCAGCGTGATATGGATACACTTCCCTTCATGTTCCATGATTGTCATCTTGATATGCTTCCCCTTTATCTTCCAATGCATTGTCATCTTGATATGCTCCCCTTTATCTTCCAATGATTGGTCATCTTGATATGCTTCCCCTTCCTGTTCCAATGAATTGGTCATCCTGATATACTTCCCCTTCATGTTCCAATGATTGGTCATTCTTGATATGCTTCCTCTTATATCCAATGATTGGTCATCTTGATATGCTTCCCCTTTAATTTTTCCAATGACTGTTCATCTTTCACCTTATAAGGAGCAAATCAGAGTAGTATTTTTTGTATGTCTAACCTCACAAGCTGTTGATTGGATGAAACCCCTTTCTGTA